>NW_007377546.1:133119-135278 GCF_000475195.1 Diaphorina citri | reverse complement strand
ATAGGCGGCGATAGGGGGGGGCTTGGGGGGCTTAAGCCCCCCCAAAGTTATCAGGGCCTCTTACACTAGATAAAATTGTTGAGATGCGAGGACTGCTTCTATACAATCACTCTAGATTTCAATCCCAGTCTTTCCAGTCCCTGTGTATAATCCCAAGCATGTACCATGTTCCGTGTGTGTGTCTGTCTCTAAACAAAATATCTCGAGAACGGTAAGAGCTAGCGATTTGAAATTTGGTATGTAGCTGTCAAATGGTAATCGGGTCAAATTTTCAATGGTCAGTTTTTAGTGCCAAAACACGTCTTGAGGTCCCTAGAGCCTAAATCCAAAGTTCCGTGTGTGTGTCTGTCTCTAAACAAAATATCTCAACGTCTTGAGGTCCCTAGAGCCTAAATCCAAAGTTCCGTGTGTGGTCCGTGTGTGTGTCTGTCTCTAAACAAAATATCTCGAGAACGGTAAGAGCTAGCGACTTGAAATTTGGTATGTAGCTGTCAAATGTGACAAGGATGCGACACGAAACTTTTGGTTAAGATCGGTGCATTGGTTGGCGGCATTTTACCGCTTTTTGGCGGTTTTGGGTCTAGTTTAACAATATCTCGGGAACGGTATGAGCTAGAGACTTGAAATTTGGTATGTAGTTGACAAATGTGACACGGATACAACAGAAAACGTTTAGTTGAGATAGGTGCTGCGGTTGGCGGCATTTTGGCCGCTTTTGGACGGATTTCAACCGTTTTTTGGCGGTTTTCAGCTATACCGACTAAACGGTTAGAGATATGGTAAAAGTTAGGGTAAAATAATACTCAAAAATAAGCATAATTCAATAGGATAAGGAAAGTCGTGTGATGTTCACACCAGATTTTTTTTTTTACATAAAGCTAAATCAAGCCCCCCCAAAAATTTAGGCAAGAACCGCCTATGATAACAAAACAATCCTTGTTCCTATTTATCATTGTACAATGTTTTCTAAATGGTAACAGTCCACTCCAGTCAGTGGGGAATGGCAGAAATTGTTAGCAAAGAATATAATACCTTGTTTATCCTGCCAGAATGAGACTGAAAAGTTCCTTTACTCCCGCAGTCTAAACAAGGTCTTATATATTTCATAGGATCACAGGTAAAGTTTACAAATAAGTATAAAAAACCTTGTTTAACTTCCAAAGTAGGCAGATTACAGGCAGCATAGGCGAGAGAAGTTCCTTTTGTCGGTAGTAAGATCTCTCAGCCTTTGCCTCACAGGCAGACTAGGCTAAATTCACTAGATTCCCTGGAACATTTCCTTGTTGTTACTGGGAGGTCGAACCGCAGCCTCATCCAAGACCCCATCGTCCCAAAATCGAAGAGAGAAGGAAGACAGGTTAGGAAAGCGCCAGCCTTTCCGAGAGCGAACCTTATCTGTTTAGGATAAAGCTTGCCCCGGGCGGAAATCGAACCTGCGATCTAGCGCTTACAAGGCAGACGAGCTACCTTCCGAGCTAACTAAGCTGGCGAGTAGGCGATTTAACTTTTACTTTAGCTCTTTTGCTAAAGTTTAAGACGGGGAGGATTCAGCTCTAAGTTTTTATTAAGCTAGTGATGGAATTGTTCTGAGTGGATTGGCACATATCACATGCCTTCCAGGCACCCTCCATTTGTCAAGGGTCTAGGTTTACCTTGCCCTTGGGATCAATTTAATTTGAAGAAACCATTTACTGAGAAATAAAATAAAAAATCCTATGTGAATCAGAGATGTCAGATATGTATGAAGCTCAGTCAATCATACAGCACTGAGTGCTCGAATTAACACAATGTTTTGACATAACGTGATTCTGTGTATGACACTTTCGGACTAAGAACATTACTATTTAGCATACGAGATCTACATACATGGAATTTCTACACAGATATACCCAGGAACCCAAGTATCATGTGTGATTCTATGGTGATAGTTCAGTATTAAGCCCGCCACACACGATCCAACTGCTTGAAAGATCTAGGTCTGTCAGACCGCCGGAACGCGTGTGGCGGAAAAAACTTCCGACTTCAGTCTTCAGACGGTCTGCTGACTGATGGAAAATCAACCATTCAGATCGGCTAAAGAGACCTAGAAGTTGGAAGCTTTTTCCGCCACACACGTTCACAGTCGGAGCGTGAATGGTGTATTTAGACGACCTTTTCGG
>NW_007377546.1:118654-132986 GCF_000475195.1 Diaphorina citri | reverse complement strand
TCAGTGTTCTCTATCACTCTCCGCTCCCTCTCTGTTCTAATCCCAATTTGCGTGAAATTTTTACCTGCAGAACTGCAAAAGAAATTTCCGAGAAGGAAAAGTTTGGAAAGGAAAAAAAATCTGCGACGAACTTTTCAAATTTATATTTGCTGATGATTTTTATTTATAAAAATATTATTTTGAGAGCAGAAAATGTTTTTAACGAGAAATTACTCGAGAGTTGTTGACAATTTTGTCACAATATAAATTGAAAAGTATGAAAAGTAAATAATTAAATCCCAGGGAAAAGCATTTCACAAAGGACGAGAGATTTGATGTAAATATAAATAGAATGTAGATTTCATGTTGTAATCATAATAGAATTGAAGAAGGAGGCATAGGCGGCGATAGGGGGGGACTTGGGGGGCTTAAGCCCCCCCAAAGTTATCAGGGCCTCTTACACTAGATAAAATTGTATTTCAGAATAATAATCCAAAACACTATTTTTACTTTCCTTATCCTATAGGAAGGAAAGTAATGTAATCGGGTCAAATTTTCAATGGTCAGTTTTTAGTGCCAAAACACGTCTTGAGGTCCCTAGAGCCTAAATCCAAAGTTCCGTGTGTGGTCCGTGTGTGTGTCTGTCTCTAAACAAAATATCTCGAGAACGGTAAGAGCTAGCGATTTGAAATTTGGTATGTAGCTGTCAAATGTTTTTGGCGGTTTTGGGTCTAGTTTAACAATATCTCGGGAACGGTATGAGCTAGAGACTTGAAATTTGGTATGTAGTTGACAAATGTGACACGGATACAACAGAAAACGTTTAGTTGAGATAGGTGCTGCGGTTGGCGGCATTTTGGCCGCTTTTGGACGGATTTCACTCGAGAATGTAAAACAAAGATCCAATTTGAAGGAAAGATAAATTTGAGGAAGGCTTTGAAGATGGAGGCAGGTTCAAACGGAAATAGTATTCTCCTTTTCTTATGTCCCTGTTGATACAAATAGGCTGCAATTCTTCGAACTTTCCCTCTTGAACTTTCGCAAGCCTGGTTAGCTTGGAAGGGTAAAATGCTTGTTCGATTCCCGCTCAGGGTGTAGTTTATCTTAAATGGAATGATAAGGTTCTCAGAACGGCTGACTTTCTTCTATCCTATCTATCTTCTCTCTCCAAATTCGGGACAGTAAGATCTCCGTTGTTATCGCTTGTTATAGTTCGTTTGAAATCTCATCTTTTTTTAACTCTTGAACTTTCAAATTTTACACCGTCCGCGCAATAGATTCAAAGTCGGGGCCGAAAAACTTCAAATCATATCATGTAGTTTATCTTAAATGGAATGATAAGGTTCTCAGAACGGCTGACTTTCTTCTATCCTATCTATCTTCTCTCTCCAAATTCGGGACATAGATCTCCGTTGTTATAGCTTGTTATAGTTCATTTGAAATCTCATCTTTTTTTTTTAACTCTTGAACTTTCAAATTTTACACTATCCGCGCAATAGATTCAAAGTCGGGGCCGAAAAACCTCAAATCATATCTAAAAGCTGCAATTGTAAAAAAAAAAAAAAAAAATAAATAAATAAATGTAAAATGAGCTTAGCTTTCGATTCTATCAATCGTGCTGGGAAGCGCGCGAACGTCAAGAGTTCGAGGGGCCGCCCATTTAATTATTTAGCATATTCTGATTTTTCAAGACTTTCCCCCCTTCATCAATAGCGCAATAGCTCAATCACTTTTACATTTTTCTCTCGTCAGGTGTCAAGGCAGTTAATTATTCTGCTCCCGTTTTCTCCCTAATTTCAGTCTGGAGCACGCTTACTATGTTGAGATGATACTTGATAATATTTATGGATCATTGAGATTGAGAGGAGCCATAGGTATAGGTATGACAGTAATGTGACTTGCAGTGGCGGAGCTCAGTGTGAATACTTTTTATCTAAATTCCCTTTAAGGATGAGTACTATTTTACTTAAGTTATATATAAAAGGATTTACAAAGGGTATCAAAATTAAAGAAATTTATTAATAGTTTAAGGATGAGCTCAGACGGGCTATTCATTTTTTGGTCTTTTTTTCTTGAACGTTATTATTTACAGAGGGAAACTATAACAATCAGAGTCCTTGTCCCTTTTTGATCTTTATTTGTGCTATGTTCTAAAGGCGACTTGGTAGTGCTTTATTTGGACCGTTAGGTTATAAGATGTCCCATTTTACTAACAAATTGTGCGTTCTAGCCTGTCCTATTGGAAACTTGAATGCTATGTATAATGAAGAATATCTGATCCTGGTGTATACTGCAGTTGTCTTTAGTGACGGGGGGGTTTATCCTCCATTTTGGCGACAAGTTTAACCTCACCCAGTCTGAGATGGGCCGAGAAAAGCCAGCAATGTCCAGATGGTCACCAATGTTGATTAACTTCAGTGATCCATATCCATTGAGTACCGGTGCATGATATCGCCTCTGACTCCGTTTTTGATTTTTTACATTTTGATCATCGTATTACTTTATTCAATTATCCAACTGTACCATTCCTGCACCGTCCTCACACTCAATCAATCTCAACTTCTTCCTCGAACCTCTCACGCTCATTGAAATCGCCCGCACCACCGATATCTCAACTTTCACCTTTGCATTATCAAAATTATAACATGAACATCTCCTGACAAAGGAAGGTAAATTGTTCAGGATTCCAGGAGGTACATATGTCTTATTCTCAGTTGCTGTTGTGACGAGGTCTCTGAAGGGGTTGAAATAATAATTATTGCTCCGAAAATTTGTAAATCTTATTTTCTTCCCTACATGAACAGATTTTTCCGAACACAAACAAAAAACTTTGGGGAACTCTCGCGCGCCCATGAGTGGGATGACGGAAAGACTTAAAATGTTGCCGAAAGTGGGTGTTGAGGCGCGAAAGGTGTTTTCAAATGAAATGACTTTGGTGTTTTGAAAAACACTGGGTTGTGTCAGAAGATTGAATAGGTACTGTGTCATATGACAATCTTCCAATGTACATAGTTGTTTTTGTTTGTATTGGTGGACGGGTGGCGAATTAGCTACCAGCCTTCCGGGAGAAAGGATCCAGAAAAGACCAGTTTGATGCAGCCTAGGTATGTCAACATTCAGGATGGACGTAAACTGGGCCCATCCTGCCCCCTAATAAGACAAGTAAGGTAGGTACTTAACAATAGGTATGAAGGTTCAGAACAGTTTTTCTTTCTAAAATTCGTCACCTGACACCTCAATCAATTAGACAGCATGCCGTTTTCTTAGTGAATTTTACATTCCAACGTTAACTTCGTACATTACATTGAAATGGGGGTCTTTTCTGATGAAATTCCTGTGTGTGGAGTCCAGTATTATAGGACTATTGCACTAAAAACGTTAACTTCGTAAGTTGAATGTACTTCAATGATCCATGAGGAACTGGTTCAACAATGAACCAGTGGGGTCAAGTGGATTGGACCACATCACATGCTTTCAGGCACACTCCATTTGTCAAGAGTCTAGGTTTTCTTTGCCCTTGGGATCAATTCAATTTGAAGAAACAAAAGTCAATAACTGAAAAATCTCTTTCCTGTTTCCACCAACCCTTTGGATCCGACTCTAGCATGACGAAGGGACATGTTTCCATCTCGTTATGCACGGTCATGCACGTGCATAATGTCGTGCACAATATCAAGTATCGTATGCAAAACTACTCATGACAACCCATGTCTTGTTGAACGTGCTAATGACAACCATCAGGCACCCAACACACCGGGTCCGAACGATATCATAAAATAGAATAGAATAGACTACCTATTACCTATACCTACCTTGTTTATCCTGCTCGAATGAGACTAAAAAGTCCCTTTACCCCAGCAGTCTTAAAAAGTTCTCGTGTATTTTCTGGGTTTAACAACTTAATACAATACCTACATAATGTTTACAACAAAAGACCGCACAGTTACATTTATTACAGTAAAATATAAAATTTCGTACGTTTGGTCCGCATAACTTGACTGGTGGTGGTACTACTTTCCGTGTCCTTGACATAACTATGCAGGCATGGTTGTACCTTTTTTCGATGTTGGGAAGATTGGGGGCTTAAAAACCCCTTTTGGACGCCCAGAAGTAATATCTGATTGAGAGAAATCCTTGAAATGATTGAGTCTTATAATAATCATAATCACCAACTTCCGCTCCGCGCGCCATCCCTCGAAAAGAGTCTTGCTCGTGTTTTAGGCACGATTTTGATGTCGTCTCCCAGAATTCAAACTAAAGATGCGTTTCACACAATTTTCAAGTTCCTCACTCCGCTCTTCATTTACAGTGGTTCACTTTGTCAGCTAAAACATGATACGTTGCCGGCACGGTTCTTAGTATGATGTCCTTCTTTTCTTAGTTCTGACATAAGACTAATGACATATTTGTAAAGTTTTCTCTCAAAAGTAGGAAAAAGGGAATGATGAGACTGGGGGTGGAAGCTCTCAGAACGTGTGAGAGAAAGCTGAAGGCAGAGGAGGAGGTGAAAGGACAGAGGAAGAAGGCGGAGAAGAAGAAGAAGAAGAAGAAGAAGGGTCGAAATTGGGAACACATCATAGAAAATGTCAAATGACCGTCTCTCGTTCTGCAGATTTAGAAAAAAGTGTCTACGTAGATACGCTATATTTGGTATCGTACTTAGACAGGACACAGGAATCAGCCTTTCCCACCTAAATATATGATAAATATGATAACACTGATATAATACCACTACTTACTCCATGATGGTGCTTATTAATGCATATATTCTAATCTTAATATCGGGTCAAGTGGCATGGAACACTTCACATGTGTTTAGGCACACTTCATTTGTCAATGGTAAAGGGTTGTTGACGGTTTTGGCCAATTTCATCCAATCAGATGCCGCAATACAATCGGAAATACTCGTATTCCAGTCTGGGTTGCGCTTGTGTTTGTGAAGATTGCACTTGTGTTGCACGACCCGGGTTGCATTTGCACTTGTGTTGCACAACCCGCGTTGGCCACTGTTCGCCGTCCGGGAACAATAATTATTTATCTCCCAGATAATATCCTTTCCTTATAAATAAAATCCTCGAGGAATTAAAATATGAAGGAAATTAATGGAAAAGATGTAGATAGCTTTTCTTACAAGGACTCGGGCTTTGAGACGCAAGACATATTATTTAGAAGACACGTTATTTATGATTATTAATGATTGTTTCCAGAATGGACAGACCCCTGTTTCCTTGGGATGACGTGGGCCATGTTGTTGTGGTGGATTTCAAATTGCCAGAGATGTTTCTCCCTATGCAAAACTAATCATGACAACCCGGGTCTTGTTGAACGTGCTAATGACAACCATCAGGCACCCGACACACCGGGTCCGAACGATATCGTAAAATAGACTACCTATACCTACCTTGTTTATCCTGCTCGAATGAGACTAAAAAGTCCCTTTACCCCAGCAGTCTTAACAAGTTCTCGTGTATTTTCTGGGTTTAACAATTTAATACAATACCTACATAATGTTTACAACAAAAGACCGTACAGTACATTTATTACAGTAAAATATAAAAGTCCGCACTTTTTGGTCCGAATAACTTGACTGGTGGTGGTACTACTTTCCGTGTCCTTGACATACCTATGTAGGCATGGTTGTACCTTTTTCGATGTTGGGAAGAATGGGGGCTTTAAAACCCCCTTTGGACGCCCAGAAGTAATATCTGATTGAGAGAAATCCTTGAAATGATTGAGTCTTATAATAATCATAATCACCAACTTCCGCTCCGCGCGCCATCCCTCGTGTTTTAGGCACGTTTTGACGTCATCTCCCAGAATTCAAACTAAAGACACATAAAGATACGTTTCATACAATTTTCAAGTTCCTCATCACTCTGCTCTTCATTTACAGTGGTTCACTTTGTCAGCTACAAAACAAGTTCTCGTGTATTTTCTGGGTTTAACAACTTAATACAATACCTACATAATGTTTATAACAAAAGACCGCGCGCCATCCCTCGAAAAGAGTCTTGCTCGTGTTGTAGGCACGATTTTGACGTCATCTCCCAGAATTCAAACTAAAGATGCGTTTTACACAATTTTCAAGTTCCTCACTCCGCTCCTCATTTACAGTGGTTCACTTTGTCAGCTACATCATGATACGTTGCTGGCACGGTTCTTAGTATGATGTCCTTCTTTTCTTAGTTCTGACACAAGACTAATGACATATTTGTAAAGTTTTCTCTCAAAAGTAGGAAAAAGGGAATGATGAGACTGGGGGTGGAAGCTCTCAGAACGTGTGAGAGAAAGCTGAAGGAAGAGGAGGAGGTGAAAGGACAGAGGAAGAAGGCGGAGGAGAAGAAGAAGAAGAAGAGGAGAGCTGAAGGCAGAGGAGGAGGTGAAAGGACAGAGGAAGAAGGCGGAGAAGAAGAAGAAGAAGAAGAAGAAGAGGAGGAGGAGGAAGGTGGAGGAAAGGAAGGATATTTAACAAAAGTACAACGAACATTCATCTCAGAGATTTACTTAAGATTTTCTTCTTAATATGTACACACAAAGTAGCGGGTGTCTCGGAAGTGATGGTGCACCAGCAGTTGATCTTGTTATAATAAAAAGACATGAATACAAGAGTGAAACTTACTCGGATAACAAGAAAAATGATTAGGTTAAGGCCAGTCGCTCACTATCAGGTATCAGGTAGACCTGATCGGCGGACCTTTTCAGCCGTGCTTGTCAGGTCTACCTGATAGTATGTATGCTCATCAGATAGATCTGATAGCTGGACCTGATTAGGTGTACCTGTCAGGTCTACCTGATAGTGAGTGGCTCGCCTAACGGACGCAGACACTTCAATACTTGACATTTTATTAAACGATTAGATCAAACTTTATTTACAGAACAAATATTTACAAATATAAATAAATTTTTACATTTTCTAGGTTTTGTGGATCCGATCTCTTGAGTGATTGAGACAGACTTCCGAAATTGTTCCATATGGATCTTCAATGAAACAATGATCACAATTTTCAAAGAAATTCTTTCTAAAAGCTTCTAGTCCGGAAATCTCAAGCGGTACTTGCTTTACTTTACGTGTCCAGGATCACCAACTATCAAATGGAATCCTGTCAGTACTGTGCAATTTGAACCCCGGTCTGCTCTGCGTTAATCGAGAAGTTGTAACGACACGATTCAAAATCTCAACTCAAAAATAAGCATCATTCAATAGGATAAGGAAAGTCGTGTGATGTTCACACCAGATTTTTTTTTTTTTACATAAAGCTAAATCAAGCCCCCCCAAAAATTTAGGCAAGAACCGCCTATGTTCTGACTACCTAATACAAGTACCAATACCAAGTATTTTACTATAACCTAGATATTTACCTATAGGTAATCTGCAACCAGAAGTAAAATACCTAATTACTTACGGTCAGGGACACATAGAATCGAGTAAAAAATTGAAGCCCCTCAGGACACCTAGGTAATTTGAGCGAACAAAGTCTGTTTTAAGTTTTACTTCGACAAGAAGAGGTTTGATAGAGAGAACTGTAACTGAGCAATACCATCCCTTTCACGAATAGGCCTCAGATAGGTGGCAATCCCCTTGGGATTTTTTGGTGTTTTTCACAAAAAAATTTCGGTTCAAATTCGTTCGTTATACTCGTACATAATTTATAAATGTCCGTCTAATGAATTAAATAAAATATAGAAAAATGCGACGTACTTGATTTTTTTTTATCAACTACTGGTCATCCCAGATGGCCTCTATATGATTCATATGAGAAACACAAGAAACCTCATTGTACTCCTACAGTACAGACTACACAACACGCTTACAATCATTGTATTTCGGTCACTACCAAAATCTTCAATGCATTTGATGTTTATTACTTGTTTATCTTGATAACAAGTCACATAATATATAATACTTACTGTCTCGTCGGTAATAAAATATCCTAATACACATTGATGGTGAATACAAAAATTATATCAAATTTGTTTGGGATATGACTAATGCTCTTGTATTGTAGGTTTTCATTTCTTCAAAAAAACATAATCTGTTCAATGTAATAAGCAGATAAGCAACCTCGTAAATGTACTCACTGGCAACCAAATAATGATGAAATAATCTCGTTACTATTAAATCTCCTTACGGGCGCTAGGGTGAGAGATAATAAAATTCCCCTTATGACCTATTGGGCCGGGGGGACTAAAGTCAGTTTAAACTCGGTAAATTTAAGTATCAAATTAAGCAGTCTGATTCATCGATATTAAAAAATTTCAGTCAATCAGATTTGCTTAAATCGAGAAAAAAAACTCAAACGGAGTTTAAATTCACTTTGTGGCCCCCCGGCCTTGGTCGTTTTGTATCAACCCCCTCAATTATGTTTCTACACCTTTCTGGGAGTGCAATAGTCCTACATGCTGGACTCCGCACACAGAATTTCGTCAGAAAAGACCCCCCATTTTAATGTAATGTAATACATTTCTTGCAGGTTTACCAGCGAGCACCAATCCCCCCGCCAATGTGATATCCCCCCAGTCCCTAGGTCACCAGCGACCCTCCCTAGACCTCGCCTCCAGCCCTAGCGTTAAGAAACGGTCCCGGCATGCAGCGCGCCTCAACATGGGTGACCCTAAGGACGACATACATGTGTGCATACTGTGTCTGCGCGCCATCATGAATAACAAGTATGGCCTGAACATGGTCATCAAGCACACAGAAGCCATCAATAGCATAGCTTTAAGTCTCATGCATAAGAGTCTCAGGTGAGTTAAATATTTCTTTTGGGCCTTTTTTGAATATTTGGGACCTCCAAACTTGTTTTGGCACTAAAAGCTGACCATCGAAAAATTTGTCGATTACATTACCTTCCTTCCTATGGGATGAGGAAAGTAAAAAAAAACTATCGATGTCGTTTTGCAGTAGGGTTGCCAACTTTTTTTTCGGCATATACGGTACAAACTAGCAAAATAGTGAAAAAATACGGATTTCCCGATTTTTACCCGGAACAAAGGAATCCTTGTACCTATCCTTGGGTAAAACTGCTTCACCCAAGGATAGGTACTAAATTATGTACTAATAATCCGTTTTTGAATCCGTGTTACTGAAAATCACATGCTAAAAGGCTGAAAAAATACCTACTTGACTCGCGGATTTTTGTGTTTTTCGTACGTACCTATCTATCTTTTTAAACTTTTTTTTTGTAATTTTTTCTGTTTATTAGTCAGTTCCCGTATTTTCCATAGATTTGGAAAAAACCGGAACAAAGGTGTGTTCCGGCGGAACATTTGATTTTTGACAAAAATACGGATTGTTCCGGGAAATAACGTACGGTTGGCAACCCTAGTAACTGCTGAGGTCTTATCGTCCCGAAAGCGAAGAGGAAAGGAAGACAGGATAGGAGAAAGCCAGCCGTTCCGAGAACGATCCTTGTCTGTTTAGGATAAAATCCCCGGGAGGGAATCGAACCCGCGACCTAGAAGGCAGAACTGCTGCTGCTACCCTTTAAGCAAACTAGGCTGGCGTGGCGACGACTTTTCTTTGAGTTCGTTTGTTTGTCTGTCTGTAGGTAATCTACATTGGACAGGAGGGTTTGTTTGTTTGTTGGTATGTTAGTTTGTTTCACCATAACTTGAAAATGTCACATCTCGAATTCGGATGGAAAATCCAAATAGATAGTTCTGATTTGTGATCCTTATTGCTACCACATCCTGATTGCGGTCTCCCGAAAAATGCGTTAGAATTTATTAATTAAATAGCTGTAAAGATCCATTGATT
This sequence comes from Diaphorina citri, assembly GCF_000475195.1. NCBI lineage: Eukaryota > Metazoa > Arthropoda > Insecta > Hemiptera > Psyllidae > Diaphorina > Diaphorina citri. The sequence goes on along the minus strand of NW_007377546.1, from coordinate 123,250 downwards.
GTGACGACTGTTAGCACTTTAATCCGGAAATCTTAAAGGTACTCAACCGGTACCATCCTCTATGTTTTGGCCTTTCACACTGATATAAATCTCACGCTACAATCAACATCTGAAGCTTTCAATATTCTAACATGTAAATCTCATTTTGAGATGTTCCTAATCCATCATTCTTAGGATCTATAATGCCAGAATTACTAATTGACTAATAGATCCTCTAATAATCAGAATTAAAGTCCTCTATATCTAGAACTAAAATCCTCTAGGTATATCTAGAACTAAAGTCCTCTAATAACCAGAACTAAAAAAGTCCTCTATATCTAGAACTAAAGCCATATTATCAGCGGTAATGGGGAACGTAGGCAGACTCTATTAGGACTATGAGGAGTGTTAAAACAGCGTTAAATACCTGAGCACTCAACAATAAATCTTGGTTCAAACCAAAAACATAACCAGAAGAATTTCGAGACGTTATGGATTCCGAACTATCGATCTTTTAATTTATGTGCGGTCAGAATGGTTACATACTAGTTACGTACCAGAAACCCAGGCATTTGGGAGGTATGGTATTAGTTGCGTACAGATCGTCTAGATGAGTACTATAAGAAACCAAGATATTAGGGATAAAAAAAAATAATCACTTACTAAATGTATTTCAATTTAACATAAAAACGTGCTGCTCACAATATCGAGTATGTTTTTTTTTTTTTTTTTTTTTTTTTTTTTTTTTTAACAAAAAAACGGAGTTTTTTTTTTTTTTTTTTTTTTTTTTTTTTTTTTTTTTTTTTTTCAGGGCAACATTATTTGATTTTTCTTAAAATAACAACAGTTATTTTAAGAAAAATCAATCAATCAGAATTTTGGTAGAGGAAATTGTCACTGGCAAGAGGTCATATCGTCCCGAAAGCGAGAAGGAAGACAGGATAGGAGAAAGCCAACCGTTCCGAGAACGAACCTTATCTGTTTAGGATAAAATCCGACCCTATCCGACTTAACTCGAACTAGCGACCTGACGCGCTACCCTCCAAGCTAACTAGAGGCCGGCAGCCTCGATTTTAAGCACCTAGTATTCAGCCCTTACAATGGTCAAGAAGCTCGCCCGGTAAACCAAAAGTGCGCGGGTTCTAGGGTTGCCAGATCATTTTCAGCCCAAAACGGGACAAGCGACCTAAAACGTCAAAAAAAACGGGATTTTGGATGAAAATACGGGACAAGAGCTTTTCTAACCCCCCCTAGCCCTCACCCTGCAATTTTTGGAAGAAAAAAACACTCAGATTTTAAAAATCAACTGTTTTTTCTTCAGATTTATTAATGAAATTAGAAATTAAAAATTATTCACTTCTCATATTTTTGGTTACACCGTATTTTTGGTTACACTACCGGGGTTCGAATCCGGCGTGCTACAGAAAATTTTAATTTTTTACATTGGTAAAGATTAATTACCGGAGAAGATGGTGAAACTGGGGAAAATACGGGACACGCGTGACGCGTGTCCCGTACGGGACATTTTGAAATGTGCCCAAAATACGGGACGTCCCGGGAAATACGGGACGTCTGGCAACCCTAGCGGGTTCAATCCCAGCCGAGGCATGGAATCTTCTTTTTTCTAAACCTTGGCAACTGATGGATGATAAGGAAAATGTCCTATAATCCCTATAACCTACATTCTACATTACTGAGGGTGTTGTTAAGTTATTTAGGACAAGGTGACAAAACTGTTCGTCTTTAGAGTGTGGTCAATGACTTGAGGAAAAAATGGAAATAAATATTAAAAATCAATTTTTTCCCCCAAGTTCATTACTACCGCCTCTATTGTTGCGTTAAAACCTTACGGATCTGTGTCGTAAAATGAAAATGACCATCCTAACGTAGTATGTTACTCATCAGATTTGAGAGAAGAGATAATACCTATAATCCCTCTACCAGCTCTACCTACTTCCCATTTAGGTTCTGGGCTGCTGGGTCAACACGAGAACACCAGGAAGTATACCTAAACCCGTTACAAAAGCACCTATTTGCCATAAAATACGAACTTTGCAATTTTTTTTGTCGATGGTGGGAATTGATTGAATCTTTTGAATGGCAATGTCCTGAACTTGAAGTAGGTACCTACATCACCTATAATAATGCTTATTCCTAAATGTACACTTTTAGGTCAGGGAGGTCTCCAAGTTGTTAATTAACTCATAAATAAATAAATAAATAATAAAACAATAATATGCAATAATAAACAAATTAACATGTATTAAAGTGGGTAATGATTCGTAATGAATGACAATAGTTGAAAGTAATAATAAAAACTCTTGGACTTCGCCTTTTGAGTTGATGTTTTTGTTTTGATTCATATCATAATCAGATGAGAACCTCTTCCTATCCTCAATAATTGAACAAAAGAAGTGAATTTTACACGTTTTAACTCAACAAGAGCTGCATTTTCCTTTCACAGGGTTGAAAATGGATATGGTTGAGTTTTTCCTCTTTGGACGTAATAGCGCGACCACATTGGCTATCACGGGATGTATACCTATGCTTTGGCAGCCAACGTGTTGAAGTTGAAATTTCCAACCTCAAAGTTGCTTAATTTCGCTGATCCGTCGGGGACTAGTGCATTCAACGTGCTATTGTCCCTGTCCCTAACTTCTGGTCAATTTTGGCCTTTTTTTTTCACGTGTTTTGATAGAGAGAACTGTAACTGCCAAGGTCTTAGCGTCCCGAAAGCGACGAGAGAAGGAAGACAGAATAGGAGAAAGCCAGCCGTTCCGAGGTGCTGACCTTATCTGTTCAGGATAAAGTTCGCCCTGAGCGGTAATCGAACCCGCGACCTAGCGCTTACAAGTTACAAGGCTAGTCGCTCTACCCTCCAAGCTAATAGGCTGGCAAGTCGCTTTCTAATCTCAATGAAGAGGAAGGCCCATGTGCGTCTGTCTATTTGAAGACAGCGTGGTCTGTAGACTGATGCAACAGACTGGTATGATTGAGCCATCTCCTCCGGTCCATATTCTATATTGGTCTTTCTACGCGTTGATTAATGGCCGCGATATCATAACAATGTAAACAAAGGTGACGTTAAACGCCAAGGTTATAATACCTAACACACCTGGGGAAACTGTTCGGTATGCACATGTGGTAGAGGGGTGATCTATGAATTTCCTATTGGGGAGAGCCATAGCTAAGGCGCTTGTGGTTGGTAAGTACTGGTTGGTGGTAAGACAAGTCAGCGGCCATAGCACTAGAATGTAACGGGCACGGTTGGTCCAGTGGTAACGCCCTCGCTTGCCATGCAGAAGGTTCCGGGTTCGAATCCCACCATCGACAAAAATTTGTACTCGTTTTTCGATTGCAAATATTTCAACTGGTGTTCTCGTGTTGACCCAGCACCTGAATGGGACGTATTGTGCCTCTTCTCGCCCATCTGATGAGAGGCATACTACGGGATGGGCATGCTACGACACAGGCCACATGCGTCTAATGTAGCAGTTGTTCCATTGCTACGAAATAAAAAAGGCGGTGAAACATTCATCTTTTTTTTTAAAAAAAATAATAATAATAAATAAAATAAATACCAGTTCTCGATGGACCACTGAAGTTAATCAACCTTGCGCGTGGTTGGTCTCCGGATGGGTGACCATCTGGGCAATCGGGAGGCTTCTCCCGGCCACAAACTCAGTCGGACAAGATTAATGTGAGGAGTACACGGAGAAAAAAACTAGGGTTCCGGCAGCCTGATCGGGTGACAGGGTTTCGGCACTCTAATATTGAACTCTATATCGAGAAGCTCGACACGATAATATAGCATTCCAACAGCCTAAATCAGGGGAAGTAACCCAATAATAGAGTTCTTCCACCCTAAACGTGTGGCACCCTGTCACAATTTCTTTCCTCAGTGTAGGGTAGCTCGTCACGGAATGGAGGGTCAGACCCCCGTCATTGAAAACCTTAGTAAACACGTAGACAATGACGTCAAAACTCAATAAGTTACCGATATAGAACTACATTAGGTTTAGGTAGGTATACGATTTATATGTATTTTATACAGTCATACCCCATGCAGAGACAAGGTGATTTCTGTCAAAGCAGCCAAAAATCCTTCTCCATTTCATGCAGATTCGACACGAGGCGAACTGTTTATCCTTAGACCCTGACCTCTCTCTGGTGATACCTAATATTATGCAAAGCAGCCAAAAATCCTTCTCTATTTCATGCAGACACGAGGCGAAAAAAAAAAAAAATAATAATAATGCAAAGCAGCAAAAAATCCTTCTCTATTTCATGCAGACACGAGGGAAAAAAAAAAAAAAAAAAAAAAAAAAAAAAAAAAAAAACGACACGAGGCGAAAAAAAAAATCAAAAATGAATAGTGGAATATGTTTGTTTTCATGTGTTATACCAATTTGGTCCTTCAAATCTATGAATTGGGTTCTCCGACTAATAGTTAGATACTGCTCCGACCTGTGTCTGGTCCGGTACCTACCGATCTCCGAAATTAAAAGCAATAAACAGTGGAAAAAATATCACAGAGGTAATTCGGAATAAATTATATTCAAATTTATACTAGTTTACTGCCCTAGGCGTTAGATTAAATTGGGTTTCTTGTCAAAT
>NW_007377546.1:109227-117833 GCF_000475195.1 Diaphorina citri | reverse complement strand
TAGTTATGGATCCATCGTAAATCTCCTAGAGACAAGTTTTTCTTCCATAACGCATATAAGATGTATGGATCCCATCAGTCCGGGCATAAAATTCTCCAACCCCCCAAAGCTTTTCAATCCCATTTTTCTTGTGAGTTTATTCGTAGTAAGTTATCCTTATTCCCTTCAGCACACTAACAAGTGTGTCTAAAAAATTACACAAACAATTTGATCTATAATGATCTAATGCGCGTAAAGGCGAGACAACTTTAAAAAGTCAAAAATCCATTAGGCCACATGTTCAAATTTCTGCCACGACAAATTCAATTCTAAGGATAGCCGTTTGTTTTCCAAGCGAAGAATACCCAACTGAAAGCATTCTTTTTTCCTGAAAGTCAAAAAAGATTAGAAGACAAAATGGTCTAACTTGAAAAAGTTGAGTGGAAACTAGAAGTCAATGTCTCAACGACACACATTATAGATGGACAACCAGAAGTCTGTCTCCCCAGACGCAAACCCCGCCGTTGTTGTACTGAGAGTGTTTGTAAGATTTGACCATTAAAGTAAGTGTGACAGTGAGTTCCCCCCCGCCCCCTACTACGTTTTAAAGGCCCCAGGAAGGAATAAGTTGGCGTCACATCTATGTACAATCCATATTGAAAATTTGGTTAAAACCACTCTTCTTTTTTAACGGCGTGGTAGAATATTTAAATTATTTAATTTTTCTTTTTTTTTTTTTTTTTTACCCGTAAGAGAAGATCCCTATATGGTTTTTTTTTTTTTTTTTTTTTTTTTTTTTTTTTTTTGAGGTTTGACAGAGGGAACTACCTATAACTCCTATAAAAAAAGTATATTGACCTTGAAAAATGCAAATTTTGTTTATTGCTAATTCGCGATACAAGATTTGGAATCTATCCTAAATGACCAGACTATTGACCAGGATTTTTTTAAAAGAGGTTTGATAGAAGGAACTGTAACTCCTAAGGTCTTATCGTCCTGAAATCGAAGAGAAAAGGAAGACAGGATAGGAGAAAGCCAGCCGTTCCGAGAACGAACATTATCCCTTCAGCATAAAATCCGCCCAAGGCGGGAATCGAACCCGCGGCCTAGCGCTCACAAGGCAGACGCGCTACCAACTAACTAAGCTAACTAGACTGGCTCCAAGCATTTGAGAAGTTGAATATCTCGGGAAACGTATTTTGAGCACAATTTACGATCACAATGGCATCAATATTTAAAGCGGTTCTCTTCCCTGGGAAGGACTTTACCTACTTATACTGAGTATACCTAAATATAGGATAGGTGCTGTAAGTAATGTAAGTATACCAATACCGAACATGGGCGTAGGAAGGGGGGCAGCGCTGAAGATTTGAAGTTCGATTAGACTGCATTTCTGGAAAGTTGTAGCCCCAATTAAAAAAAGGAAAAAAAAATCGCTCAAGCTCAGAGAAAAAAAAAGTTGAGTGAAACCTAAATATAGGATAGGTGCTGTAAGTAATGTAAGTATACCAATACCGAACATGGGCGTAGGAAGGGGGGCAGCGCTGAAGATTTGAGGTTCGATTAGACTGCATTTCTGGAAAGTTGTAGCCCCAATTAAAAAAAAAAAGGAAAAAAAATCGCTCGAGCTCAGAGAGAAAAAAAGTTAAGTGAAATTAGGTGACTTGGTCTTGGATAAAAAAAATCGCCTGCGGCGCAATTTCTTTCTGGTGCAAATTGGAGGCTCAAAACACCGGGTCGGAAAGAAAAGGATTGAGGCATTTTTAATTTCGAACAGACCTGGCGACATTAGTTTACGGAAAAATCGCCTGCGGCGCAGTTATATTTGATTCAAATGTGTCAAACCGCGAGGGTAAGTACCCAGCTGCCCCCCCTAGACGAGATGCTGGCTACGCTCATGTGTATATCACTATATTTTAAGTGTAAAGTATGCTTTACAATTGTAAATAAGTGTAAAGTCTGATTTACCTTGTATAAGTTTAAAAGACCTCGCGCACATCCCACCTTCGCAGTTCCTACGGCGCGGGGCTTATTTTCGGATTTTGAGCTTTGTTTGGTTATTGTTACCTACATTTGATTTACACCCTTTTCATTTTCATCCATGATATTTTCAGATTAGATGAAGATCGTTATGTTCTTTTGATTCCTCCACTTACTGCACTTATACACACAGCGTGATCATTCTGATTGAGGAATAACTGCAAATCAACCATGGTTCTCAACGATTTGAATCCAGAAGACGTAAGTCAACAAATTATTTTTAATTACATATTTTTCGGAGGAACAAAAAATGCCATGTTCTCCATTACAGACGATTCTGAACAATTTTGGTTTTGTGTCAGTCGGTCTTGTGCTGGGCACTCACACTCAGACCGTGTCTGACATACCGCGCCGGTCTCACAGACCTAGGTCCGTTAGATCGTCTTAATATGTGTGACGCAAAAAGCTTGGAGACCTATCGTCTGACAGGTCTCGAGCTTTTTCCACCACGGTCTGCTGACGCGGTCTGTAGTTTTAGTGGTACGACTGTAGTTTGAGTGACTTTTGATTGATCATGATGGGCAATGACTCTTGATGTTGATGAGTTCTGCATAATATTTTATCATTTGTTCAAAATGGCAGCACCTCAAAGTTATGACTCTTATGCCACGCTGATCCCGTACAAAGGACGGGTCAACCACTAGTCACTAACTATGTTCTGTTATTTACAGCGGAGAGCCGCTACCTCGTGTTGACTATACAGCGGAGGAAACAAAAACCTGGGGTGAAGTGTTCCGGAACCTCACAAAGCTCTATCCTACTCATGCCTGTAAGGAACACAACCATGTGTTTCCTCTTCTAATACAGAACTGTGGCTATGCAGAGGACAATATTCCTCAGCTGGAGGACATCTCCAAATTCTTGAAAGGTATACAAGGATCAGTAAAACTCACTCAGAAAAAGAGCCAAACCAGGGCCTAGACCCAATTAGTAATGAATGGCGTAATGTACACAACTATTGAAATAGCCAGTCTAGTTGGCTTGGAGGGCAGCGCGTCTACCTTGTTTGCAAAGTTGCGGGTTCGATTCCCAAAGGGGGCGGATTTTATCCTAAACACATAGGGTAAAAAAAGTGAGTAGGTACCACCTTTTTCACAACTTTCGTGGATATCACAGCATTACTGAGTGAATCCTTAAATCCTTTGCAATCAATTTCCATATTTTAATGATCTTTTTACCATATAATATTTTGTCTGATTGTTCCCCGCCTTGCTTCTCTTTCTCCAGATAGTACAGGGTTCTCCTTGCGCCCAGTAGCAGGTCTGCTCTCATCACGTGACTTCTTAGCCGGCCTCGCGTTCCGTGTCTTTCACTCGACCCAGTATATTCGACATCCCAGCAAGCCCCTGTATACTCCGGAGCCTGACGTAAGTTCTGTTTTTGATGAAACATCAGTAGACTCGTGTGGTCTGCGTCGTAGCATGCCCATCCCGCAGTATGTCCCTCATCAGATGGGCGAGAAGAGACACAATACTTCCCATTTACATAGGAGCTGGGTCAACACGAGAACACCAGAAAGTAACCCGTTGAAATATTTGCGATCGAAATACCTACAAATGCAAACTTGGCACCAGCCAGAGCAGAGCCGGGCCAAGATAGAGTATGTGGATCTCGGGAAATTCTGTTCACACTTGGCACCAGCCAGAGCAGAGCCGGGCCAAGATAGAGTATGTGGATCTCGGGAAATTCTGTTCACATCTATCTCTGGCAGTACGTGAGCTGTTGTAGCCAAACTCTCACTTCAGGCACATCACTCCTCGTGTGTATCCTCTGGTGTTCATTATGTCAGCTTAGAGTGTGGGCTTCCTCTGCATTGTGACCTACTGGGTCGAGTGCATTGGAACACATCAAATGCCTTAAGGCACACTCCATTTGTCAAAGGGCTACCCTGCCGTTGAGTTCAATATAATTTGAAGAAACCATATACTGATGAATATTTACAATAAAGCAATAAGTTATCCACTATTCAGCCTATATGGGCTTCCTCTGCATTGTGACCTACTGGGTCGAGTGTATTGGAACACATCAAATGCCTTAAGGCTTCAGACATACTTCACTTGTCAAGGGCCTAGATTTACCCTGCCGTTGGGGTCTATTTCATTCGAAGAAACCATTTACTGACGAATATTTGCAATGAAGAAATAAGTTATCCACTATCCAGCCTGGATGGGCTTCCTCTGCATTGTGACCTACTGGGTCGAAGGCATTGAACACATCAAATGCCTCAAGGCATACTCCATTTGTAAAGTGTAAAATTTTACCTTGTCCTTGGGATCAATACAATTTGAAGAAACCATGTACTGATGAAGATAAGTTATCCACTATCCAGCCTGGATGGGCTTCCTCTGCATTGTGACCTACTGGGTCGAAGGCATTGAACACATCAAGGCATACTCCATTTGTAAAGTGTAAAATTTTACCTTGTCCTTGGGATCAATACAATTTGAAGAAACCATTGACTGATGAAGATTTCTAATGAAACAACAAGTTATTCAGCCTGGATGGTCTTCCTCTGCATTGTGACCTACTGGGTCGAGTGCATTGAACACATCAAATGCCTCAAGGCATACTCCATTTGTAAATTGTAAAATTTTACCTTGTCCTTGGGATTAATACAATTTGAAGAAACCATTGACTGATGAAGATTTCTAAGTTATTCAGCTCGAATGGGCTTCCTCTGCATTGTGACCTACTGGGTCGAGTGTATTGGAACATATCATATGTCTTCAAAGGGTCTAGACTTACCCTGCCGTTGAATTCAATTTAACTTGAAGGAACCATTGACTGATGAAGATTTCTAATGAAACAACAAGTTATTCAGCCTGGATGGGCTTCCTCTGCATTGTGACCTACTGGGTCGAGTGTATTGGAACATCTCATATGTCTTCAAAGGGTCTAGGCTTACCCTGCCGTTGAATTCAATTTAACTGGAAGAAACCATTGACTGATGAAGATTTCTAATGAAACAACAAATTATTCAGCCTGGATGGGCTTCCTCTGCATTGTGACCTACTGGGTCGAGTGTATTGCAACACATCACATGATGCCTTCAGGCGCATTCCATTTGTTAAGGGTAAAAGGTTTACCCTGCCCTTGGGATCAATCACATTTGAAAAACCATTTACTGATGAAGATTTGTAATGAAGCAATATCTCCAGTGTTGGTATGCTGGCAGTTCGTGTAGCAGACTGCTATACTCTGGCTGTTAAGTTACCATTCCAAAGTCTCGGACGTGTTGGTAACCTTCGCTGCAGAATGGATATGAAGTTGACATAAACTGTTAACAACCATTATCCTACCAATCCTTACAAACCTTCCTGTTTTTAATTTATGTTTATCTCCCTTACCTTATGCCGGGCACTCACGCTCAGACTATCTGACAGACCTATAGACTTTCAGAACGTGTGTGGCTTCCGACCTAGGTGTCAGACGTTCTGAAGATCAAAGTCGCTTTGCTGTGATAAGCTGCCACCATTGACTGATGAAGATTTCTAATGAAACAACAAGTTATTCAGCCTGGATGGGCTTCCTCTGCATTGTGACCTACTGGGTCGAGTGATGTATTGGAACATTATTCTGCCTGGATTGGCTTCCTCTGCATTGTGACCTACTGGTTCGAGTGTATTGCAACACATCACATGATGCCTTCAGGCGCATTCCATTTGTTAAGGGTAAAAGATTTACCCTGCCCTTGGGATCAATCACATTTGAAAAACCATTTACTGATGAAGGTTTGTAGTGAAGCAATATCTCCAGTGTTGGTATGCTGGCAGTTCGTGTAGCAGACTGCTATACTCTGGCTGTTAAGTTACCATTCCGAAGTCTCGGACGTGTTGGTAACCTTCGCTGCAGAATGGATATAAAGTTGACATAAACAGTTAACAACCATTATCCTACCAATCCTTACAAACCTTCCTGTTTTTAATTTATGTGTATCTCCCTTACCTTATGCCCGGCACTCACGCTCAGACTATCTGACAGACCTATAGACTTCCAGAACGTATTTTGCTTCCGACCTAGGTGTCTTGGAGGGTTTCAGCAGTCATTATAATATAAGTTCTGTGGGTCAACTTGATAAGGAGAACCAAAAGGCAGATATATTGAAGTTCTGCACAATATATCTGCTTTTTGGTTCTCCTTATCAAGTCCGACCTAGGTGTCAGACGTTCTGAAGATCAAAGTCGCTTTGCTGTGTTAAGCTGCTGCGTTAGGGAGTCATATAGTTTCCCAGAGTGGGTATCACACGAGGCTTGCACGCCGCAGGTCCCGAGTTCGATTCCCGGAGATTCGAGGTTTTTCGGGCTCTGCTTGGCTTTCGGGGTGCACTCAGCCTCATGAGGACTCCTTTAAGCGAGTAGCGACCAGTGGCGGCAGTACCAGTGTAAAGAGATTAATGATAAATGAGAATCATCTTTTAACAAATTGGTGGGTAGTGTGCGGTCCCGAGTTCGATTCCCGGAGATTCGAGGTTTTTCGGGCTCTGCTTGGCTTTCGGGGTGCACTCAGCCTCATGAGGACTCCTTTAATCGAGTAGCGACCAGTGGCGGCAGTACCGGTGTAAAAAGATTGATGATAAATGAGATTCATCTTTTAACAAATTGGTGGGTAGTGTGTCTGCTTTGTAAGCGCTAGGTCGCAGGTTCGATTCCGAACCCCTTCCTCGGAACGGCTGATGACTTTCTCCTATCCTGTCTTCCTTCTCTCTTCAGTTTCGGGACGATAAGGCCTTAGCAGTTACAGTTTCCTTATATCAAACCTCTTGAAAAAACCCCCACCTCGGTTAAAGTGCATCAATGAAAAAAAAGGCAACTTTTTTGATTTTATACTGTGTCTTATGACAACTCTGTATCAGAGCAGTACGTTCAACACATTTCAATTGTTTCTCTCTTCTATTTCAGATGTAATGCAAAACCCAATCAGACCCTGTCCGCCCTGGGCGGGAATCGAAACCGCAACCTGGTGCTTACGAGGCAGACGAGCAACCCTCCAAACTAACTAGGCGGGCTGATGGGTAGGTATAGTCGCAGGTTCGATTCCGAACCCCTTCCTCGGAACGGCTGATGACTTTCTCCTATCCTGTCTTCCTTCTCTCTTCAGTTTCGGGACGAAAAGGCCCTAGCAGTTACAGTTTCCTTATATCGAACGTCTTGAAAAAACCCCCACCTCAGTTAAAGTGCATCAATGAAAAAAAAAGGCAACTTTTTTGATTTTATACTGCGTCTTATGACAACTCTGTATTTCACATTTCGATTGTTTCTCTCTTCTATTTCAGATGTAATGCAATACTGCGTCTTATGACAACTCTGTATTTCACATTTCGATTGTGTCTCTCTTCTATTTCAGATGTAATGCAAAACCCAATCAGACCCTGTTCATCATTGGTGCTAACAGGGGCAATGGTTTAGCCGCTATCCAGGTGGGCAAAGCCTATGGTCTGACAGTATTTGCTTCGGTAGGATGTCCTGTGGGCGTTGCCAAAGCTTATGGGTTGGGCGCAGACTATGTGGTAGATCACACGTAAGTATGAACGTACTAAGATGAGAATGAACGAAGGGCCTTGAGGTGAAATTCGGATTTTGAGTAAAACACTTTTTTTTTAAAGAGTTTTGATAGAGGGAACTGTAACAGCTAAAGTCTTATCGTACCTCTTATCCTGAGAAAAACATCAGGATAAGAGAAAGCCAGCCGTTCCGAGAACGAACCTTATCTATTCAGGATAAAATCCGCCCTGGGCGGGAATCGAAACCGCAACCTGGTGCTTACGAGGCAGACGAGCAACCCTCTAAACTAACTATGCGGGCTGATGGGTATCGCGTTGATTAATGGCCGCGATATCATAACAATGTAAACAAAGGTGACGTTAAACGCCAAGGTTATAATACCTAACACACCTGGGGACAAATTATTTTTAATTACATATTTTTCGGAGGAACAAAAAATGCCATGTTCTCCATTACAGACGATTCTGAACAATTTTGGTTTTGTGACTTTTGTGTCAGTCCGTCTTGTGCACTCACGCTCACTACGCTCAGACCGTGTCTGACATACCGCGCCGGTCTCACAGACCTAGGTTTGTTAGATCGTCTTAATATGTGTGACGCAAAAAGCTTGAGACCTATCGTCTGACAGGTCTCGAGCTTTTTCCACCACAGTCTGCTGACGCGGTCTGTAGTTTTAGTGACTTTTGATTGATCATGATGGGCAATGACTCTCGATGTTGATGAGTTCTGCATAATATTATCATTTGTGATAAATTGATAACGTTAACCAGGGGAGATTTTGGCTTGGTAAAAAAAGAAGAAAGAAAACAAGCAAAAAATCCTCGTGAGAATTTATCATGAATTTTTCATTATAATCTGCCTTTTTGGAGAGGAAAATCTTGAAATTTAACAGAGACGAAAGCTGAAGCTCCTTAATCACTCTTCACATAGGTACCTAGCTACCTAGCTTTTCTCTTCTCACTTTGATTTTTTAGAGCTATGAAAATTACCGTTAGGAATGACCTATTCTTTGACATTTTAATATTAGCTAAATTCCCTGTAAGGATCATTCTTTGACACTTTAATATTAGCTAAATTCCCTGTAAG
>NW_007377546.1:42066-107066 GCF_000475195.1 Diaphorina citri | reverse complement strand
ATTTTTATACTTTTTAGTTTTAAGTTTTGGAGTTTTTGAAATAAAGATAAGATTAAGTTGAGTAAGTTGAGTTGAGTTTGAAAGACGTTTAATTAATTTACAGTAATTTACATATCATAAGTCAAACAATTTCACTTTTACCTACTTATAGATGATTTTTATACCAGCTATTCCATATCCGAAGTCTGCGCGACAGACTTCGGATCTGAAGGTTGATGGTTCGAGAGAGAAAAAATCAGACCACCATTTTTTTCTGGTCTTCTAGAAACACAACGTGAATCTGCTTCACATTGAGTCTCGCTCTTCCACACGAATTGAGAATAACTATGAGTTCATGGTAGAGTGCGCCCCTGGTGGTGACTTGTCCAGTGTCATAGAGAGTCTGAGAAGTTCCTGCTCATACATCAACATCATCAGCAGAAACCACAACCAATTCCATGGTAAGATGACTTGATATGGTGATAATGGGGATTTAAAACTGAAAATATACTCCGCAGTGCGTGAGGTGAAGTGTGATTATCTGGGAAGGAGCTAAGATATTGACTCTAGGCGCCTAAAAAGGGGAATTAAACCCCTCAAAACGTCCAACACCGTGAAAAAGGTACCACCATGCACCATGCCTAATTGCCTATCTATAGGTAACATAGACACTGAAACAACAATATTGAGGTGTGCCTTGTTTTACGTTATTTTATGTATGAACGCCCGATTACTATACAGTTATGCAATGTGCTAATAAAATATGTTACCTACCAATTTCAAATTTTGGACTTATCTATATTTTGAAAACTTTCGCCTGCGGCGGCCATGCCTTTTCTACAAGTTTGGCCATGCCTCGGGATGAACTAGCGGGATTCCGGAGCGAAGCGACGGAATTCAGCTAGTAGGTAACATAGACACTGAAACAACAATATTAAAGTGTGCCTTGTTTTACGTCATTTTATGTATGAACGCCCGATTACTATACAGTTATGCAATGTGCTAATAAAATAGGTTACCTACCAATTTGAAATTTTGGACTTACCTATATTTTGAAAACTTTCGCCTGCGGCGTAGTTATGTATGAACGCCCGATTACTATACAGTTATGCAATGTGCTAATAAAATAGGTTACCTACCAATTTGAAATTTTGGACTTACCTATGTATACATATTTTGAAAACTTTCGCCTCCGGCGTAGTTACCTAATATTGTCTCTGTTATTCTAGGTGTACCCTGGTTTCCTCGTAGAATTCGCGAGCTGGACAGATTCGCCAATCAGATTCTATCATATGGATCCGAGCTAGATGCAGATCATCCTGGATTCACAGACCCTGTGTACAGGGCGAGGAGGAAGTACTTTGCTGACCTGGCGTTCAACTATAAACAGTGAGTGATTCAGAGGAATTTGACGTCCCTGTATAACTGCTAAGCTTTTTCTTCTTCTTCTACTTCTCAGCCTCTAGTGAGCTTAGAAGGTAGCGCGTCTGCCTTGTAAGTTCTAGACGCCGGGTTCGATTCCCGCCCGAGGTGAACTTTATCCTTAACAGATAGAGTTCGTTCTCGGAACGGCGGGCTTTCTCCTATCCTGTCCTCCTTCTCTCTTCGCTTTTGGGACGATAAGACCTTAGAAGTTACAGCTCCCTCTATCAAATCTCTTAAAAAAAAGATCCAATCCTGTCATTCCTGTCCCTTTTCTCTCTTCGATTTCGGGATAGTAAGACCTCTATTGTTACGTTTGATAAGGATTAAGGGAATGGGAAACAAAGATGAAATTCATTGTTCTAACCAATATTGCAAGTAACTGGCCTTAAGTAAGGGACTGGAAACAGTCATGGTGGATTTCACCAACCTTCTTTCCAGCCTCAAACAGCCCGTTAGCTAAACAGCTCTGTTAAGCCAATACAAATTAAATGGAACTTAACTGGTTGTTAGCTTAACAGGAGTTCTAATGACTGAATAAATATTGGTGAAATCCAACATCAGTCTTTAATGAACTACTATACTGGTAATAATAATAATAGACTCTTGAGTGGAAGGCAACCACTAGGCGAGGTTAACGCCTTAGGCGTTCTCTACCACCTAACCCTTAGAGCTCCATTATTATGTGGTCAAATTCTCAAATAAATGAGGATAAAATTCCATGCCTCGGCTGGGATCGAACCCACGCCCTCCTGTTTACCAGGCGAGCGTCTTGACCACTACGCCACCGAGGCAAATAATCACTAACTACTCGTATGTTCTCTTATTTACAGCGGAGAGCCGCTACCCCGTGTTGACTATACAGCGGAGGAAACAAAAACCTGGGGTGAAGTGTTCCGGAACCTCACAAAGCTCTATCCTACTCATGCCTGTAAGGAACACAACCACGTGTTTCCGCTTCTAATACAGAACTGTGGCTATGCAGAGGACAATATTCCTCAGCTGGAGGACATCTCCAAATTCTTGAAAGGTAACTCTTTTCAGTGAACTGTAACTCAGAAATAGAGCTCTAGGCCCAAGTTTGACCAATTATTATTATTATTATTAAACAATTAGATCAAACTTTATTTACAGATGGTAAAATAATGTACATAGATATAAGTAAAAAAATAAAGTTTGATCAACTGTTGAACTAGCCAGCCTAGTTAGCTGGGACGGTAGTATTTAAGTCTGCCCTTTGTGTGCAAAGGTCGCGGGATCGATTCTCACCCGGGGCAGAGTTCATCCTAAACAGATAAGGTAAAAAAAAGTGAATACGTGCTTTTTCACAACTTTTGTAAATATCATAGCATTACTAAGTGGCAATCAATTTCCATATAGGTACCAATAATCCTTTTACCATATAATATTTTGTCTGATTGTTCCCCGCCTTGCTTCTCTTTCTCCAGATAGTACAGGGTTCTCCTTGCGCCCAGTAGCAGGTCTGCTCTCATCACGTGACTTCCTAGCAGGTCTTGCGTTCCGTGTCTTTCACTCGACCCAGTATATTCGACATCCCAGCAAGCCCCTGTATACTCCGGAGCCTGACGTAAGTTTTATTATTATTTTTATTATCAAACAATGTATTGTGTAAAATAAAGAGCCCTTGCTCCATTAGAAAGAGGTTTGATAGAAGGAACTGTAACAACGCAGGTCTTATCGTCCCGAAAGCGAAGAGAGGAGGACAGCATATAGGAGACAGTCAGCCGTTCCGAGAACGAACCTTTTCTGTTTATTATAAAATCTGGCCAGGGAGAGAATCAAACCCCTCGGCCTAGGCGCCTAACAGAAAAGATAAAACGTTCGATAGTGAGAACTGTAACAAGGAAAGTCAGATTATTTCAGTATTATAATAATCTTTTAAAGTTTTTGAACATTAGTTACCTATTCTATTATGTTGCAGGTTTGTCATGAACTATTAGGTCATGTGCCACTGTTTGCTGATCCTAGTTTCGCTCAGTTCTCTCAAGAGATCGGTCTCGCTTCGCTAGGAGCTCCGGATGAATATGTGGAGCGACTCGCTACGGTAAGTTCATGAAGCGAAGACTGAGCGCTATTCGATAAAAAAAAAACTTTGCCCTTTATGACGCAATGTAAAGTCACATTTTCTTTTCGGGATTTCCCTTCTTCTGAAGCTCGTTTCCTCTCTTTTGACGTGGTAGCGCCTGTAAGAAGAAACCATATTGGAAACGCCATTGCTGTCAGTTCCGTTTTCGAAAGTTTCCCTAAAGGAAAATAAATCTTCAAAAGCTTTTAGGTTCCAAATTAACCTCAAGATCTCTTTTTCATAGTTTTTCTTTCTATCACTGAAGGCCGAACCCCCTGTAAATAAAACTTCGCAGTTAAACAGTGAAGGTGAACCTCAATCAATCACAAAGGCTTAAATCAAACAAACACATCCTGGTTTGCTAAAGTTTTAAACGAGGAGGATTCAGCTCAAGGTTTATTAAGCTAGTGAAAAAATTGTTGCCTCGCGTACATCCCACCTTCGCAGTTCCCACGGCGCGGGGGGGTTCCCGGGTCCCGGGCAATTAGAGAGCCCCAAATGCCAGGAGTGTTTTTTTTTAACCTTAAAATATATTGGCTGCATTTTATTATTATTTTTTTCTTTTTGAATACCTATGAACCAGCTACAAAAAATTGAAATAATTCATTCCTACTACTCTCGTTCTTGAACTAGTGTTTTATTAAAAGCTCTCTCGATTTTCTAATTAAAAACCTCCGAATAAATTTCGCTCCTGACATCAAGCGCTCCAGATTCATCTGATATTATCTAAGCCTCTGCATACCGTCTGCTAACCGAAGCCTCTGCTTACCATCTACTGACCGAAGCCTCTGCTTACCGTCTGCTAACCGAAGCCTCTGCTTTCAATCGACTAGCCGAAACCTCTGCTTTCAATCGACTAGCCGAAACCTCTGCTTACCATCTGCTAACCGAAGCCTCTGCTTACCGTCTACTAGCGGAAGCCTCTGCTTACCGTCTACTGACCGAAGCCTCTGCTTACCGCCTGCTAACCGAAGCCTCTGCTTACCGTCTACTAGCGGAAGCCTCTGCTTACCGTCTACTGACCGAAGCCTCTGCTTACCGCCTGCTAACCGAAGCCTCTGCTTACCATCTACTAGCGGAAGCCTCTGCTTACCGTCTACTGACCGAAGCCTCTGCTTACCATCTACTAGCGGAAGCCTCTGCTTACCGTCTACTGACCGAAGCCTCTGCTTTCAATCGACTAGCCGAAACCTCTGCTTACCATCTACTAGCGGAAGCCTCTGCTTACCGTCTACTGACCGAAGCCTCTGCTTTCAATCGACTAGCCGAAACCTCTGCTTACCATCTACTAGCGGAAGTCTCTACAGCTTATCTAGTTCTGCTCTTGAGGGTAACTGAAAGGTAAGTCAGATTATTATTATTTGCTATATTAATGGCGAATGACAGGACGGTTTGTCCACATCTACTAGCGGAAGTCTCTACAGCTTATCTAGTTCTGCTCTTGAGGGTAACTGAAAGGTAAGTCAGATTATTATTATTTGCTATATCAATGGCGAATGACAGGACGGTTTGTCCAATTTTGATAAAATTTGGCATTCAAATTCAACACGTCAAAGAAAATTCACTCGTTGGATTTTGGACCAGATCAGGAAATTCGAATTAAGTTGGTTTAAGTCTTGTCACTCGTTGGATTTTGGACCAGATCAGGAAATTCGAATTAAGTTTAAGTCTTGCCCATTTTGTCATGTGCGACGTGTGTTGGACTATTGATAGGTCCCTTTTTTTTTTTTTTTTTTTTTCTTCTTCTTTTTTTTCCTTTAAAGCGCTTTAACACGACCTATTCTTTGACGCTTTAATATTAGCTAAAATCCCTGTAAGGATTATTCTTTGACACTTTAATACCTATTAGCTAAATTCCCTGTAAGGATGGATGAGCTACTTATTCTATTATTATTATTTATCGGTTGATTTTATCTATTTTATGTACGAGTAGGTAGGTATGTGACTATGTGTTCAGTTACACCTTGAGGCCGTGGTTATGAACAGGGCCATCGTAGGACATCGTCGGACTTTTTGCGTGTAAAGTTGGCGGGAAATTCGAATTTTTGATTTCTTTTCCGCAACTTGTACAATCTGAATTCATTTTTTACTTTTTATCTTTAGTTTGCACGTTTATATTATACTTTTCATTTATATTAGCTACCTATAAAAACAAGCAAATTACAAAGCAAACAAAAATAAATATAAAATGAATTTTAAAAATTGCCGCCGGGACAGCTATCTCACGTCGTCCGAGCTCATCTCAGCCCTGTTCATAAACACACCCTGAGATCCGTAGTAGTCTATCGTATCAAGCTTGAGTAAGTTCAATCAAAATCAAATGTTTCCCTTCTCTGAGCTGGTTAAACAGCCGTAGATTCGCCCCTTGTGAAAAAACCTCCCGATGCATTCCAAAATCTATTCTTCAATTAAACATATATTAGACATCAGTGTCATCAGTTGATAACAAAATCAGACTTAGACCATCGAGGAATTAATCAATTGTGCATTTGGATTCAGTTCTGATTGAGTTGCACTTAGTACCGCGGTTCCTAATACTAGACTCCCAATCCGTAGTGCAAGGGTTCGATATAATGTTCAATAGAAAAATTCTAGTACCATCCGAACTTGATAAGGTTTTGGTTACGAAGACCAATGGAGAAAATGGAGATCATGTTGTGGATATTACCCCAGTAAGTAATCTGATCATTGGACTGATCCACAAACGACTTAGTTTTTTTTAACTACACATTTCTGAATCCCGGATTCGCAAACTCGGGTTGACGAATTCTTGCGAGTTGTGCGTTCCGTTCAAGAATTGTATGTTCTACATAAAAATGCATGGCACACTAGTGCTGTGGGTTCGAAAATGGTCGAGACCTTTCGGGAGCGAATCTGGGATTGAGAAATGTGTAGAACCTAGCATTAGATATACAGTATGACTGAACTACCCCTACCTAAAATTCTCTCACTATACCACCTACACATTTCTGAATCCCGGATTCGCAAACTCGGGTTGACGAATTCTTGCGAGTTGTGCGTTCCGTTCAAGAATTGTATGTTCTACAAAAAACTGCATTGCACACTAGCGCTGTGGGTTCGGAAATCGTCGAGACCTTTCGGGAGCGAATCTGGGATTGAGAAATTTGTAGAACCCAGCATTAGATATACAGTATGACTGAACTACCCCTACCTAAAATTCTCTCACCACCACTATAGTGTGTCCAGATCAACGTGGCAGCAAAAAAATATAGTAGGTAGGTAGTAGTCTATCGTATCAAGCTTGAGTAAGTTCAATCAAAATCAAAAATGTTTCCCTTCTCTGAGCTGGTTGAACAGCCGTAGATTCGCCCCTTGTGAAAAAACCTCCCGATGCATTCCAAAATCTATTCTTTAATTAAACATATTAGACAACAGTGTCATCAGTTGATAACAAAATCAGACTTAGACCATCGAGGAATTATTCAATTGTGCATTTGGATTCAGTTGTGATTGAGTTGCACTTGGTGCCGCGGTTCCTAATACTAGACTCCCAATCCGTAGTGCGAGGGTTCGATATAATGTTCAATAGAAAAATTCTAGTACCATCCGAACTTGATAAGATCTTGGTTACGAAGACCAATGGAGAAAATGGAGATCATGTTGTGGATATTACCCCAGTAAGTAATCTGATCATTGGACTAACGACTTACTTTTTTTTTACTACACATTTCTGAATCCTGGATTCGCAAACTCGGGTTGACGAATTCTTGCGAGTTGTGCGTTCCGCGTTCCGTTCAAGAATTGTATGTTCTACAAAAAACTGCATTGCACACTAGCGCTGTGGGTTCGAAAATTACATGTCTGATATTCTCCAACCACCAGGATGAAGTGGGGGCACTCGCTAAAACCCTCAAACTATTCAAGGTAAGGGAAAATCGCAAAACCCTCTTTTAACAAGCAGTTACTAGGTTCGAATCGGGGCCAAAATGGAAATTTTCCTGACCAAACTTTTATGTTCTCGGATGGACATGGATGTAAAATATGTAACGTACCTACCCATCTTGAAATAATGCGAAAGCGGATCCGAGGTCCTTTTTTTTCTACCTTACCTATACATATTTAGAAAGGAAAGTAATGCGATTTTTAATCTGATGGTGGTCAGTAGATACTTTTTGGTCCGCGCGATGCACGCATCGTGTAATCCTGCCGCGACATCAGTTGCCTTATCATGATCCAACCAGATATGATTGGATCAGCTGATTGGCAACTGTTGTCGAAGCGGGATAATTTTAATGTTTGTTTTGATTTTTATACTTTTTAGTTTTAAGTTTTGGAGTTTTTGAAATAAAGATAAGATTAAGTTGAGTAAGTTGAGTTGAATTTGAAAGACGTTTAATTAATTTACAGTAATTTACATATCATAAGTCAAACAATTTCATGATTGTTCCCCGCCTTGCTTCTCTTTCTCCAGATAGTACAGGGTTCTCCTTGCGCCCAGTAGCAGGTCTGCTCTCATCACGTGACTTCCTAGCAGGTCTTGCGTTCCGTGTCTTTCACTCGACCCAGTATATTCGACATCCCAGCAAGCCCCTGTATACTCCGGAGCCTGACGTAAGTTTTATTATTATTTTTATTATCAAACAATGTATTGTGTAAAATAAAGAGCCCTTGCTCCATTAGAAAGAGGTTTGATAGAAGGAACTGTAACAACGCAGGTCTTATCGTCCCGAAAGCGAAGAGAGGAGGACAGCATATAGGAGACAGTCAGCCGTTCCGAGAACGAACCTTTTCTGTTTATTATAAAATCTGGCCAGGGAGAGAATCAAACCCCTCGGCCTAGGCGCCTAACAGAAAAGATAAAACGTTCGATAGTGAGAACTGTAACAAGGAAAGTCAGATTATTTCAGTATTATAATAATCTTTTAAAGTTTTTGAACATTAGTTACCTATTCTATTATGTTGCAGGTTTGTCATGAACTATTAGGTCATGTACCACTGTTTGCTGATCCTAGTTTCGCTCAGTTCTCTCAAGAGATCGGTCTCGCTTCGCTAGGAGCTCCATACCTATTCTATTATGTTGCAGGTTTGTCATGAACTATTAGGTCATGTGCCACTGTTTGCTGATCCTAGTTTATGATCATGAACTGTTTATTTTATTTTATTATGTTGCAGGTTTGTCATGAACTATTAGGTCATGTGCCACTGTTTGCTGATCCTAGTTTCGCTCAGTTCTCTCAAGAGATCGGTCTCGCTTCGCTAGGAGCTCCGTGGCTGCTCTAGTGTAGAATTAAACAACACAAATCTATGGTGGAATGGTCCCTCGTACTTAATTAATGACGACCATAAACAAAATCCCCTAGTCACAGAAATACATGATGTACCAGCGCTATTCGATAAAAAAAAAAAAAAAAAACTTTGCCCTTTATGACGCAATATAAAGTCACATTTTCTTTTCGGGATTTCCCTTCTTCTGAA
Organism: Diaphorina citri; assembly: GCF_000475195.1. Lineage (NCBI taxonomy): Eukaryota > Metazoa > Arthropoda > Insecta > Hemiptera > Psyllidae > Diaphorina > Diaphorina citri. The sequence continues at coordinate 98,143 of NW_007377546.1, read as the reverse complement.
GCTCGTGTCCTCTCTTTTGACGTGGTAGCGTCTGTGAGAAGAAACCATATTGGAAACGCCATTGCTATCAATTCCGTTTTCCAAAGTTTCCCTAAAGGAAAATAAATCTTCAAAAGCTTTTAGGTTCCAAATTAACCTCAAGATCTCTTTTTCGTAGTTTTTCTTTCTATCGCTGAAGGCCGAACCCCCTGTAAATAAAACTTCGCAGTTAAACAGTGAAGGTGAACTTCAATCAATCACAAACGCTTTAATCAAACAAACACATCCTGGTTTGCTAAAGTTTTAAACGAGGAGGATTCAGCTCAAGGTTTATTAAGCTTGTGAAAGAATTGTTAAACCTCAAGATCTCTTTTTCGTAGTTTTTCTTTCTATCGCTGAAGGCCGAACCCCCTGTAAATAAAACTTCGCAGTTAAACAGTGAAGATGAACCTCAATCAATCACAAACGCTTAAATCAAACAAACACATCCTGGTTTGCTAAAGTTTTAAACGAGGAGGATTCAGCTCAAGGTTTATTAAGCTTGTGAAAGAATTATTAGATAAAATCAATAAATAACTACCACTTGGTTCTATTGCAGTGCTATTGGTTCACGGTAGAGTTCGGGCTATGCCGTCAGGAAGGTCAACTCAAAGCATTCGGTGCCGGACTGCTCTCCTCATTTGGTGAACTGCAATACTGTCTCTCCGACAAACCACAGCGCAAACCCTTCGAACCCTCGGTCACTGCATTGCAAACCTACCCCATCACCGAGTACCAGCCCTTGTACTTTGTGGCTGAGAGCTTTGAGGATGCCAAGGACAAAATGATGTAAGTGTGAATGTGAACACGCTCTTTCACATTAAATGATGTAAGTGTGAATGTGAAGACGCTCTTTCACATTAAATGATGTAAGTGTGAATGTGAACACGCTCTTTCACATTAAATGATGTAAGTGTGAATGTGAACACGCTCTTTCACATTAAATGATGTAAGTGTGAATGTGAACACGCTCTTTCACATTAAATGATGAAGTGTGAACATACCACTTCGCGGGAGTAAGTTCAAGCTCGATGATTTTCCCTTTAGTTTGTTCAATTAATGTTTCATTACAAATTTTCATCAGTAAATGGCTTTTTTCAAATTACATTGACCAAAAGGGCAAGGTAAGCCTAGCTAGACCCTTGACCAATGGAGCGTGCCTGAAGCCATGTGATGTATTTCAACCCACTCTAACCCTTGGTGGGTAGCGCGTCTAAATTGTAAGCGATGTAAGGATTTCCTGCAATCTGATTGGTTCCTTCATTTTGGGTTGATGACTCATTGCTGTCACATTGATCTGGATGAACTATAGCTAATTCTATTTTCCTTGTCATGCTTGTAGCCTACTCTCATGGAAGGGGGCTATATCAAGGAGGGCGTGGATTCTAACAAGAGTACATGTCTGATATTCTCCAACCACCAGGATGAAGTGGGGGCACTCGCTAAAACCCTCAAACTATTCAAGGTAAGGGAAAATCGCATTCACATTAAATGATGAAGTGTGAACATACCACTTCGCGGGAGTAAGTTCAAGCTCGATGATTTTCCCTTTAGTTTGTTCAATTAATGCTTCATTACAAATTTTAATCAGTAAATGGCTTTTTTCAAATTAAATTGATCAAAAGGGCAAGGTAAGCCTAGCTAGACCCTTGACCAATGGAGCGTGCCTGAAGCCATGTGATGTATTTCAACCGACTCTAACCCTAATACGCGCAGACCATCCCCCGTAGGTTTGGAGTGCGCTATAATCCATACACTCAGAGTGTTGATGTGATTGATTCCAAGGTTCAACTTAGTGAGCTGGTGCAGAACATCAACGGGGAAATGCAGATCCTGCTGACCTCACTCAAGAAAATCTAAGCAACGCCGAGCCTGGCTTGCAACACAACGGGTGACCGTCTGGACACATCGCATGTTGATTAAATCAAATTTTGATGTTGAACTTTTTATTTAGTTGTATGATATAACAATAAGTGAAATTCTACAAGTACATTATAATGAAATTATATTGGACGGGTGTTTCTAAAACGCTCCATATTGTAAATAAATACAAATTAGTTATTATTAAAATATTAACACATTGGTTCTTTTTATTTTCTATGATAGGATAAAATTCCATACCTCGGCTGGGATCGAACCCACGCCCTCCTGTTTACCAGGCGAGCGTCTTGACCACTACGCCACCGAGGCAAATAATCACTAACTACTCGTATGTTCTCTTATTTACAGCGGAGAGCCGCTACCCCGTGTTGACTATACAGCGGAGGAAACAAAAACCTGGGGTGAAGTATTCCGGAACCTCACAAAGCTCTATCCTACTCATGCCTGTAAGGAACACAACCACGTGTTTCCGCTTCTAATACAGAACTGTGGCTATGCAGAGGACAATATTCCTCAGCTGGAGGACATCTCCAAATTCTTGAAAGGTAACTCTTTTCAGTGAACTGTAACTCAGAAATAGAGCTCTAGGCCCAAGTTTGACCAATTATTATTATTATTATTAAACAATTAGATCAAACTTTATTTACAGATGGTAAAATAATGTACATAGATATAAGTAAAAAAATAAAGTTTGATCAACTGTTGAACTAGCCAGCCTAGTTAGCTGGGACGGTAGTATTTAAGTCTGCCCTTTGTGTGCAAAGGTCGCGGGATCGATTCTCACCCGGGGCAGAGTTCATCCTAAACAGATAAGGTAAAAAAAAGTGAATACGTGCTTTTTCACAACTTTTGTAAATATCATAGCATTACTAAGTGGCAATCAATTTCCATATAGGTACCAATAATCCAAATTTCGGCCTTTTTCTGGCGGTTTTTCCGCCGCCAAAAGTTCTTCCCTCAACTCTCGAGGTCTCGATTTTAGTATGACACTTCCCCCACCATACCTAACGATCATATGAAAAAAAAAAAATCGCTTGTTCTAATTAATACAAGGTGGACCTCCTCTATCTATTAGACTACTTATCCTTCTTTCTTCGATTTCGGTACAATAGGACCTCTATTACAGGTTCCTCTATCAAACTCTTTTATATAATTATATAAAACGAGGCAATGTACTGAACAGTGCTAACATTCCTATAACAATGTATGCGACCATTATGCTATGATCCATAGACCTATCATTAAATTTTCATCTTTTTTTACATTAGAGAAAAGGGTAACACATATCTTTGTACTTTATATATAAAAAGACTCTATACAATTAAAATAAATCATAACAAAATAATGTGATCTATTGCATAACAAAACTTACACATTATCTACAAATAGACAATTTTCTATTTCTATAAACTATGATAAACTGAAAATTTTCAAGATAAACTATTCTTCAATATAATAAAAATCTGCATTATATATCTTTTTAATTTCTACTCTAAATCGTCCAAGGCCCAGTTCTTAAGTCGCTTTTGACTATTTTAAATAAACAATCATAAAAGTAATAATCGTAAATGTGGTTGTGACGACACCAGTATCCAAAATTTTGTAGTTATCACTAGCATTACATTTACTCAATCAAACAAAGCCAGCCGTTCCAAGAACGAACGTTATCTGTTTAGGATGAAGTCCACCCGGTCAGAAATTGGACCCAGAACCCATATCCTTACAAGGCAGTTGCGCTACATTGCGTAGGGTATTAAGCGGGGAACGACATTTGTGACAAGCGTTAGAGCTTAACACAATTAAAATTCCTTTTCCTAACTTTAGATATTGGACTCGAACCACCAGCCTTCAGATCCGAAATATAAACTTACATCAGATAGTGTTTCAGCTGCATTGGTAGGGGATGGTGTACTATTAGAACTGGATGTTTCTCTCCTCTGCATATCAAGTACTGCCTCTGTTGTGTATGATGGTGGTTTCGAACCAGTGTATTTCGGTTTTCCAATATCCAATATTGGCTAGAGTGAATTGATTCAATCCTCAGTCTTGGTTTTCACTCTGGGATACCTCAGCCTGTGCAAGCTACTATTATGAGAGTGAGGAGGCGTGTGCCCAAGATAAAAAGACTTGGGTGTATCATGAGTACATGGATCTGTCTAACATGGGACCGGAGCACTACAATGTCCGAAATAAACAGATAAAATTACGAAGAACCGAATGCATAAACGCATTGAATGTCTTGGAAGAAATCAACAATGGGACGGCTCACAATATTTTGCCCTGCAAACTGTCTCTGAGTCAATTCAAGGGCAATTTGGATTTCAGTAACCTCTGCATGATGGGTCATTCGTTCGGTGGAGCTACGTCACTTCTCACAATGTCTTCGGATCCCAGATTCAAGGTTTCTAGGAGTCATAGGAGTTCCAGGAGTTGAAGAACCCCCAGGACTTTGGGAATCTTGATGTTGAAAACATTGAGGTAGAGGAGATATATGGACTCTATTTCTCCTATACTCAAACAAGGTCTCGTGTATTTTATGGGTTTAACATTTTACAATACATGATTAATAAAGTAGACCTTGCTTAATTATAAAAAAAAAGAAAGAAAAATAATAATAATGAGAAGGAGAGATGAGAAATAAATTAGTGATGGAGGTGAGACGGTCATTGCTCGTTGGTCGGTCGCTACGCTGGTCGCTACTCACATCACAACCAGCTTCTCAACTGTTCTCACGAGGCTGAGTGCACCCCGAAATCCAAGTTCAAAGCCAAAAAAACATGTCGCGAATTGAACCTGGGACCTTCGGGGTGCAAGCCCAGTGTGATACCCACTCGGCCGAAGAAGCTGCTTAATATCAATATTTTAATAGAGAATTATTTATTAACAACTAGATTATTTATTAATAGACGGCTGATGGTATCCAGGCCCAGGTATTGCAAATGTTCTCTTTGGATTTATTAAAAACAACACCACACAGTAAAATTATAAAACAGGTCTTTCATAAAGTACAGGTAGGTGTGTTTTCCTTTCGGGAAACTTTCGGAAAAGGATCCGGTTCTCATTTGGAAAACTGAAATGGCGCCTGTACTAAACCATAGGAAATTCAATATGGCGTGCCATCGGAACCGGTTCCCATTTGGAAAACTGAAATGGCGCCAGTATTAAACCATAGGAAATCCCATATGGTGCGCCATCGGAATCGGTTCCCATTTGGAAAACTGAAATGGCGCCTGTACTAAACCGTAGGGAATCCAAGATGGCGTGCCATCGGAATCCGTTCTGTTTCCGAAATTAAACCATAGGAAATCCCATATGGTGCGCCATCGGAACCGGTTCCCATTTGGAAAACTGAAATGGCGCCTGTACTAAACCGTAGGAAATCTAAGATGGCATGCCATCGGAATCCGTTCTGTTTCCGAAAGTTTCCCGAAAGGAAAATACACCTCGAAATTCCTCAGAATTATTCCTCGTTTTTATTATTTTTATTATTATTTTGTTTATTTTTAATTATATCGTCAGATATTATTATTATTACTAGGTGTTGTGGTTCTAGAGATGGAGCGATCAGTGTGTGAACTATGAAATGTGAATGAGTGAATGGATCTTGTTCATATAATATAAGATTGGTCCAACGTTTCCAACTACAATATGATATAGAAAAATAAAACTTAAAACTAAATAATATTTTAGAATCTAAAATAAAAATTCTTCACATTTATCTAAAATAAACTCAATTTGAATTTTGAACACAGATAGAGACCTATATTAAGCTCATCGTATTAATCTAGGGTTCTTTATATAATAAGCTAGGTTTTTTTTTATGTATATTAATCTAGGGTTCTATGTACATTTATACTATCTCTGTACATGATAAAGGGAAATATGGGCTAAAGCTTGAGGGTTTAAAGTCCCATGCTAACTTTATACAAGACTCGTATAAGCTTAACCCGACCTTTAGGGCTGTTTGTCCCTACATCTAAGCCTCGGAGTGTTAACTTATACAATTTCATAAATGACCAACTTCTCATTTATGTGTTCAACAAACTTCATGTTCGTCAATTTGGGACTTTTTTATCCTCTTCTTCTTCGTCGTCTTCTTCTTCTTCTTCTTCTTCCTAGCCTTTTCCTATTGAAATAGAATGTGATACTTTTCCAGGCAGTCCTGATAAGTGTGTTAAGCTCTTCGCCCTTAAAAAGCTGTTTTTTTTTTTGGAACGACATGAAACTGAAAATCCGGGTTGTAAAATTATCTAATCTCTGAACTACAAATTCAAAAATTCATACTAAGAAGTATGTATACTCATAAAAAATATATTCTATGTATAATATATTCTAGTAAAGACACAAAGTAAAACCATTTCACATGACTTTAATGCGAGCCACGCACGCTCCGACTGTCAGACAGTCTCAAGACCTAGGCTGACACTGAGCGTGAGTGGTCAGCATAATGCACGTGTGAAAAAGATGTCATGAAATTCTGTTAGTAGGTTGGTGGTTCGAGTCCAAGGCAAGTCATAAAACGATGAGTCGGTGCTTATAACTTACCACAATGTCAATTAATTTCTTCTTTAAATTTAGAAGTTATAGCAGTAGTTTTAGGGTTTAAAGTCCCATGCTAACTTTATACAAGACTCGTATAAGCTTAACCCGACCTTTAGGGCTGTTTGTCCCTACATCTAAGCCTCAGAGTGGGCTTTTTGCGTATTCACTTGTACAATGTCATAAATGACCAAATTCTCATTTATGTGTTCAACAAACTTCATGTTCGTCAATTTGGGACTTTTTTATCCTCTTCTTCCTCTTCTTCTTCTTCTTCCTAGCTTTTTCCTATTGAAATAGAATGGGCGTTTCTTGTGATACTTTTCCAGGCAGTCCTGATACGTGTGTTAAGCTCTTCGCCCTTAAAAAGCTGTTTTTTTTGGAACGACATGAGACTGAAAATCCGGGTTGTAAAATTATCTAATCTCTGAACTACAAATTCAAAAATTCATACTAAAAAGTACCTATGTATACTCATAAAAAATATATTCTAGTAAAGACACAAAGTAAAACCATTTCACATGACTTTAATGCGAGCCACGCACGCTCAGACTGTCAGTCAGTCTCAAGACCTAGGCTGACACTGAGCGTGAGTGGTCAGCATAATGCACGTGTGAAAAAGATGTCATGAAATTCTGTTAGTAGGTTGGTGGTTCGAGTCCAAGGCAAGTCAGAAAACGATGAGTCGGTGCTTATAACTTACCGCAATTTCAATTAATTTCTTCTTTAAATTTAGAAGTTATAGCAGTAGTTTTTTTCGGGTAGACTTTTGAGATAATATCTTTTTCACTCAGTACGTCAATATGGGCAAGGTAGAGACCTCTGCGTAAACATAGGTTAGGACAAAGGCCTGCTTTAATCCAGTCAGGGCAGAGGCCACGGGAGGCCGGAGAAATCCACAGGGCCGCCTAGTCCTGCATCGGCCTCCAATAGAGACATAATGACCTTTAATCCAGTCAGGGCAGAGGCCTGCTTTAATCCAGTCAGGGTAGAGGCCACGGGAGGCCGGAGAAATCCACAGGGCCGCCTAGACCGGCATCGGCCTCAGTACGTCAATATGGGCAAGGTAGAGACCTCTGCGTAAACATAGGTTAGGACAAAGGCCTGCTTTAATCCAGTCAGGGCAGAGGCCTGCTTTAATCCAGTCAGGGCAGAGGCCACGGGAGGCCGGAGAAATCCACAGGGCCGCCTAGACCGGCATCAGCTTCCAATAGAGACATAATGACCGCCATAGCCGCTTCATCATTACCAGTAGTAGGCGCCCCACCAGACTGAGGGGAGGGGGGTGAGATCATACCACTGATCACGTCATCTTGATCACCTGCATACACAAGGTTAAATTAAGTGTTATCATTATCAGACTATTAGTCTAGGAAACGAAGACTTTTTGACGGACAAAAATGATGTAGTTCTAATTTTTTGCCCAAAAGGTCGGAGATGGTGTCCTGAATAAGGGGTCAAAAGTCTCAAAGCGAGACTTTACGGTTAGCGGACCTAGAAGGGCGTAAGTGTCATTTTTCGTGACTTTTTCCAGTTTTTTTTTGCAAATATCTCGAGAACCGTTGGTTCTAGCGAAAAAAGTATTCCGATCGATTTTGTTCAAAATTAAATTCCGTTTAGAACCATCAAATAAACCATTTTGTGTAATTTTTCACGAGGAATACGATGGTTTCATTTTCAACTATATCCGACTCACAGTTCACCAGTTACAGGTTCGAGACTCGGCATACTGGAATTAATTTTGTTTCATTTTTAAAATAGGCATAGAGAACTTTCTATTATAGCTATTAGAACCGTTAAATAGTCCATCTTATGTAATTTTTTACAGAAAATCTGATGGTGTAACTTTCATATCACCTGCATACACAAGGTTAAATTAAGTGTTATCATTATCAGACTATTAGTCTAGGAAACGAAGACTTTTTGACGGACAAAAATGACGTAGTTCTAATTTTTTGCCCAAAAGGTCGGGGATGGTGTCCTGAATAAGGGGTCAAAAGCCAAAAACCAGGTTTTTTGGCTTTATGGTTTTCTGGACAAAATTTGCACCACCACTTTCGTGTTCCTGGTAAAAAGACCTTTTAATTTGATATATAGGTCGACCAGGTTTGAATAAGTCCTTCTATGGGGACAGACAGACCAACAGACCAAGTATTGCAATCGGTACAAATTTTCAAAATCGGGAAATGGGTGGAAATATCCGTTTTAGGGTCCCCTGATTCCAAGAAAGTGGTTTTTAGCCCATGGTCCGTACGTACGTACTACAGGTTTTCATCTACTTGTATTATCAATCTTTTTACACTGAAGAAAGACCGACCAACTGACAGACACCGAAGCGAATACAATAGTCCGTCCCTTATACGTAGGTACCTTTTTATTACTATTGTAATAATAAAGAAAGGACGGACTAAAAACCACCTTTATATTGATGCATTTCGAGAATGATATATCTGTAACGAATTTTGAGTTTTCTGTTTGAGTTTTATAACAACAAGATATTCTTGCCAAAACGAACGTAGTTTGCGGGGAAAATGAAATGTAAAGTTGTGTACAAGAGTACAAGTCCACAGCCCAAACACGCATGAAAATCAACGAAACGAAAGAGAGAAAGTTTAGTGCGCAACTCAAATGCTTCCTCTACAACTTTTTCGCCCTAAGAGGAGCTAAACATTTCAAGATAACGTCTTGGAATGCATTACAAATAATAAGGTTACAAGATCAAAGCCTCTTACCTTTGTACTTCAGTATTTATATAGCCTACCTTATTTAGCCACTTCAGCCTACCTTTGGTCTTGACTTTAACAACTGTGCTATCCGATGATTCCTCATCAGTAGGTTCTACGCCCCCAGGGGCTACCAGTTATTTAAACTAGGCACTGAAAACTCTCTAGTGGTAATCAATTAGTCTATCTTATGTGATTTTTTACGAGGAATCTAATGGTGTAACTTTGACTTCCATCCGACACACAGTTCACGACTTAGAGCCTCGATACTGACCAGAAGTTACTATTTTGGAGTTACAGTTGCATTACATGAGAACTACACTAACTTACCTGATTCATGACATGAAGAACTACTCAGTACTACATTATTTCTGACCATAGAGTAATCTCCTCTAGATACATCCGATAGAAGGGGAGAGATGAGAGGGTTTCCACCTCGCGTTTCCAATCCGTGATTCTGAAGTAACTGCAACACAAGATTAGGACCGCGTATTACGAGTTGGCTTCAATTAGGGGGTCAAAAGTCTCAAAGCGAGACTTTACGGTTAGCGGAACTAGAAGGGCGTAAGTGTCATTTTTCGTGACTTTTTCCAGTTTTTTGCAAATATATCGAAAAAAGTATTCCGATCGATTTTGTTCAAAATTAAATTCCCTACAAAATGGTTACTTCCATTTTGTCCTACAAGTTACCGTTGCGGCACCAGAAGGCCGTAAGTCGCGTGTTTCAAGATTTTTTGCAATTATCTCAAAAACCGTAAATCCTAGCGCAAAATTGACCATTCCAAATTGTTCGGGACGTAATTCTCTACAAAAATGACTGTAGGAAATTTTGCCGTTTTTATGGTAATAATGGGCATAAAAAACTTTCTAGTGCAGTTATTGAAATAATCAAATAGATGATCTAGTGTGATTTTTCACGAGGATCACAATGGTTTAACTTTGAACTCTATCCGACTCACAGTTCACGAGGTACAGGTTCGAAACTCGGTAAATTAAAATCAATATTGTTTTATTTTTAAAATAGGCATAAAGAACTTTTTAATTCATCGTTTAGAACCATCAAATACTTAAACCATTTTGTGTAATTTTTCACGAGGAATACGATGGTTTCATTTTCAATTATATCCGACTGACAGTTCAGCAGTTACAGGTTCGAGACTCGGCATACTGAAATTAATTTTGTTTCATTTTTAAAACAGGCATAGAGAACTTTCCATTATAGCTATTAGAAACGTTAAATAGTCCATCTTATGTATTTTTTTACGGAAAATCTGATGGTGTAACTTTCTTGGTGTACTATTAGAACTGGATGTTTCTCTCCTCTGCATATCAAGTACTGCCTCTGCTATCTGTCTTCCTATCTTGCTAGCTTCTACATGTGATGTGATCAGGCGTTGCATCTCCTTACCTCCAATGCCGTTAGCTGTGCAATCAAACAGAACAATAGAAATCAAATTAGAATAGAATAGATTATGCCTTATTTATCCTGCCAGATAATTTGCCATGAGTGCCATAACATTACATCAAAATCAAACCTTGAATTCTTTGTGATAAAGCAGAGAGCTTCTTCCAAAGTGTTGTGTTTTTTTTAATTGTTTTTTTATTTATTTATTTGTATTTTTATTATTATTATTTGATAATAACAAGTAAATCCAAATATAAGAGGATCCTTTCTAAGACACAATGCTTCTAAGAAAGATATTATTACAAATCTAGGTATCTACTATCTAAGAAGCAAGGATAAGAAGGTACCACAGCACTACTAAGTACCTCATTTACTATTAATTTTTACTTTCTATTACTACAGTTATAGCGAAGCTATACTGGTAATGAGAAAGTATTGCAATCGGTACAAATTTTCAAAATCGGGAAATGGGTGGAAATATCCGTTTTAGGGTCCCCTGATTCCAAGAAAGTGGTTTTTTAGCCCATGGTCCGTACGTACGTACTTCAGTTTTTATATACTTGTATTATCAATCTCTTTACACTGGTCGCTCCTCGATTCAAGTAGCTACACAAATCGGGAAATGGGTGGAAATATCCGTTTTAGGGTCCCCTGATTCCAAGAAAGTGGTTTTTTAGCCCATGGTCCGTACGTACGTACTACAGGTTTTTATCTACTTGTATTATCAATCTTTTTACACTGGTAATGCCGCCACTGGTCGCTCCTCGATTCAAGTAGCTACAATGGTGTACTTACATTGGTTTGTATTGAAGAAGTCAAATCCTGAGGTTAGTTGGGATTGGGATGGATTATCTGTACTGCTCTCTGCCTTTGCTTCATTCCTAAAACATACAAAATACAATGAGCTATTGTCACTAACAGTCAACAGTATTATTATTTAGAGTGATCAACTCCCATGACGTAGTAGTCACTGCGCTCGCCTTGTTACTTTTCACGTCTATCAGCCTCTCCCTTGGACTTAAATCTGATGAGAATAATTGTTCCTTAACTTTAGCCACATCCTTAGGATGTAGTATGTCAAACCAGCTTTGACCTAATAGTTCTCCCTGTAAAAGATGAAAATCAGAATCAATGCAGACAAAGGATTAAGCCTAAGGCCATCGCCTTCACGGGTCAGGAGGCCTCTCCAGCAATTTCCCTGGCCTAACTCAGACTGGGTGAAGTCAATGTGAGTAGGCCAGTAACTTGTCGTAGAATGAAGGACACGGTTACGGTTAGCCCAGTGGTAACGTGCTCACTTGCCATGCAGAAGGTCCCGGGTTCGATTCCCACCATCGACAAAATTTTGATTTCAAATATTTCAACGGGTTACTTTCTGGTAATTCTGGTGTTCTCGTGTTGACCCAGCATCAAGTATTGTATTATGTAAGTATGTAGCATGTAGCTAACTACTAAGCCTATTAAATACATATATCTCGCATATATTACATAACAGATATATCTCACTTGTGTATATTAATTACATAAATATGTATAGTATATAGTAGAACCTTGATTATTGGGACCGGGGGTAGTTGAAATTATCGAGGTTGAAACGATCACTTTCTATGATCTTTTCCTCTGATAAGATAGGATATCTTTTGAAAGAAAAAAAAAGATCTCTTTTTTTTATTTTTTTCTTTTATAAAAAAGAATATTTTTTAAAAAAAAAAAAAAAAAAAAAAAAAAAAAAAAAAAAAAAAAAAAACAATGGATTTTGGAGTTGAAATAATCGAGGTTCTACTGTACTGATATCTATACAAGCTCTGCATAGGCGAAATGAAAACCTGTATCTCCTGGCCTAATTAAACACAAGTAGCTTTAAGATTTACCTAGTCGTACGACCTTGAGAAAAAACATAGTTATCTCTAAACTACGAGTGTGTATACAATTCTATGTATGAACTATACAATTCTATATACATATAACTAACGTGTAAATTAGATATATGTAGGTATTGTAGGTCCATTATATGCAGGGACTGCAGGGCTGTATTCAGGGGCCCCCTCGGATTTCTTTTAGCTCCTAAACGTAGATTCGTAGTAGCTTAACCCATCCTTTAGGGCTGTTTGCCCCTACACCTAAGCCTCGAGTGGTCTTTTTGTGTACGACTTAAATGTAGTACCTAATATACTAAAAGTCTTCTTCTTCTTCCTCGCCTTTTCCCGTGGTCAGACGGGGTCGGCGTTTTTCGTCAGCCTCTCAATCAGCCCTAAGGTGATTGCTTTGGTTTTGGCTACAAAAACTGAAGTGGATGCCCTTCGCACTCAACCTTTGCTATTTCTTCAGCAAGGAAAATTTCAGGCTGATATCCTCCCTGTTTAAGGTCCCCCAGCCAGACCCTTGGAACCCTGTCTTTGTTAAAAGGGACTTTTCAGTATTGAAGGGTTAGCTTGGAGGATAGCGCCTTGTAAGTGCTAGGCCGCGGATTCGATTCCCTCCCGGGGCGGATTTTATCCTAAAAAGATAAGGTTCGTTCTCGGAACGGCTGGCTTTCTTGTATCCTGTCCTTCTTCTTTCTTGGATTTTGGTACGATAAGACCTCAGTAGTTCCCTCTATCAAACCTCTTTTTTTTCTCAAGATTTCCCAAGTTAGAAGTTGTAAACAACACATGGATCAGGTAGGTTTACAGTTCTATGATACAATGATGATATTATTAGCATATTGGTGAAGAAGGCAACCTATCAGGTAACTAGGTAGGTATAACTAGCAAATAGTAATGTTATTAAATAATTATATTAGTGCCCATTATAAGGTATGATAGGATAGCGCGGTCTGTAATACTGTAGAGGTCGGACTAGTGTGTCTATAATTGTACCTCCACACAGGGAGGCCAACAATAACTAGTTTTTTTCTAATCCTAAAAAGAAATCTAAATCATAAATTGCATTATGTTTGGTGAAGATCAGAGCCTCTCTTCAATTTTTGTTGACATCATATTATTATGTACTACAAGCCTCTTTTTCTATTTCTATTAAATATTCAAATCTGTCATTTTTCTTTATTACTCCGGTAATGCCTCCATTCGTCCCTAACTCCCTACTTACTGAAAGCAGCAACTCAATGATTGGCCTCACGAGGCTGAGTGCACCCCGAATTCCAAGCACAGGCGAAAAAACTTCAACACCGGCGGGAATTACTCTTTGAACGAAAAGACATCGACTTTTTATTTTCATTTTTATTTTTATTCATTTATTTTTTTTAAGAGGTTTGACAGAGGGAACTGTAACTGCTATCGTCCCGAAATCGAAAGCTAAAATTAGGCTGGATTCATTTATTTTAACGAGAAAAGTTTGCATTGCAAACAGAGTTAAGTACTTGTGATGGGGTTTTTGGCTAAATTTCTCTTAGTAAGTCGGAGGTCAGATGTGTGTTTTTCGCGTCACTAAAAATTTTCTCAACGTGAAAATTTATTTTGTTATTATTTTTTTCTTCAATAAACCTATCCCTAAACCCCTAAATACAAAATCGCCGCGTTAAAACTGAAACCTCACTCCATTGAATAAAATTCAGAGCCTTACTCACTGGAATGAGGAGCCTCCTTTTCGTTTTTTCGACTTCCTGGTGCTATCAGCCTGCTGATATTCCATGGGATGAACGCTAGATGAGGGGATCTGCCCATCTTCGACGTACGTGGATGTGGAACAGGTACTTCTGAAATCAGAAACCACATGGGGTTCAAAATAAAGTCGGATGAATCAGGAATCAGGTTTCATGTCTTCTGATGAAGTGTTTCCCATGACGCGTGTACCTTTTCGTGTGAGTTTAATGCTTGAAGTTGTAGGCAATTGGAGAAAAGTACTTTACTCAACTCTTAATCAACTTGATTTTTCCCCTACTTAACGAACATAGCAGGAGAATTGTAGAGAAAAAAATAAACAAAACATTGTTTGACACCGTTAACTAGTGATATTATGTTGGAATTATCTATATATTTATAAACATAAATTTATGTAACGTCTGATCAGCTGATAAGTCACATGATAGGTAATAAGGTAATCCTTCATACCTGGATCCGCGCTGACTAATGTCTCTTGTTTATTTTTCATATGTTTATCCTAGACCTGTTTGGCAGACAGGTCTAGATTCGTAGAAGCCTTTTCGTGTGAGTTTAATGCTTGAAGTTGTAGGCAATTGGAGAAAAGTACTTTACTCAACTCTTAATCAACTTGATTTTTCCCCTACAACGAACATAGCAGGAGAATTGTAGAGAAAAAAATAAACAAAACATTGTTTAACACAGTTAACTAGTGATATTTCGTTGGAATTATCTATATATATAAACATAAATTTATGTAACGTCTGATCAGCTGATAAGTCACATGATAGGTAATAAGGTAATCCTTCATACCTGGATTCGCGCTGACTAACGTCTCTTGTTTATTTTTTTTCATATGATGTCTATCCGAGATCTGTTTGGCAGACAGGTCTAGATAGAAGCTTAACCCATCCTTTAGGGCTGTCCAGCCCCTACACCTAAGCCTTAGTTTGGGCTTTTTGTGTATGGGGTTAAGCTGCAGACAGGTCTAGGTCAGGTCTGTCAGACAGTCAGATCTTGATAGCTAGGTCTGAAGCTTTTCCCGTCACACAAGTTTCGGCTGTCTTACACACCCAGGAGAGAACTGTAGCTGCTAAGGTCTTATCGTTCCAAAAGCGAAGGAAGACAGGGTGGGAGAAAACCAGCCGTTCCGAGCATGAACCCTGTCTGTTTCGGATAAAATACTTTCCGGGCGGTAATCGAACCCCAGACCTAGCACTTACAAGGTAGAAGCGCTACCTTCCATCTGTCTAGAATGGAGGGATAGTCTTGGTAGAAGATACAAGTGAAATAGATTAAATTAATGAGTAATTATCACATCGGGACGCGACTTTTTGATATTTTGGGGTTTTTAGTTTCGAATCGACCTTTGAAAAGTTGATTACAAGAATCCAAGGTCTGACCGAAAGGTTCTCTGACTCTCTTCTTATCTCGCGTTATCACTTTCGAGAAGATATTACAAAACAAATTATGTCCATAATGGTATCAAAGAGGCAACGTAGCCTGGAAGGTAACAATGCCTGTCCAGGATGAACTTTATCCTAAACAGATAAGGTTCGCTCTCGGAAAGGTTGACTTTCTCTTTAGTCTAATAGGTAGAGGATTTTAACAATGCATTACCTTGCATTAATTAGAACAAGCTATTTTTTTTCATAGGATCGTTAGGTAAGGTGGGGGGAGTGTCATACTAAAATCGAGACCTCGAGAGTTGAGGGGAGAACTTTTGGTGACAGAAAAACCGCCAAAAAACCAATTTTCGGCCATATTTCGGCGGTTTTTTGGCCACCAAAATTTCTCCCCTTGGAGGTCTCAAATTTGTTTTAACAATCACCTCATGTTACCTGACAATCTCAGAGAATAATATCGTTTACTCTAATTTTTGTTTGTCCGATATCTATTCGCCTACCTTTCTTACTGTGTACATTATAGGGTATGTCAAAAAAGATCACGTCACGGCATACGCTCCCGTAGGCGATGACGTCACATCAAATGTCCCTCTAAGGGGTTTAAAAAAAAAAAAAAAAAAAAAAAAAAACATCAAGTTCAATGGTTAATTAACAAAGCTTCGCTCTACGTAAAATCCTTTGTGATAACTTGATTTTGTAGGAAACTTTCTTAACTTTAAACGTATGTTTTTACTTTTTACATTAAAGGCGTGGTTTAGAAGTTATAGGCGGAAAACGTAAAAAAGTGCCAAAGGTATGCACTTTTTTCGAGGTTTTTTGCCCCCCAAAAGTTATCCCCTAGGATTTCGAGGTCAAAAATTTGGTGCGTAAAGTCTGACGTCACACATATTTGAACTCTTTCATTGGAACGGAAAATAAAAATTGAATTTTCGACCTTTTACAGTTATTTTTCTGAAGTTTTGACCTCGGATTTGGATTTTTCCCAACTTTTTACATAGGAATCGACCAGTTATTTATAATTTTTACCCATTTGCAACTGCTCCATTCTGGATTGAACTGGGTATTAGGTACCTAGCTCAATTTTAGATTGATCTCAATCTGATTTGGTAAACTCTGCTCTTAGAGATTTTTAGGGGTTTGATAGAGGGAACTGTAACTGATGAGGTCTTATCGTCCCGAAATCGAGGAGAAAAGAAAGACAGGATAGAACAAAGCCAGCCGTTCCAAGAACGAACGTTCCCTGTTTAGGATATAGTCCGCCCGGTCAGAAATTGGACCCGGAAACCATATCCTTACAAGGCAGTTGCGCTACATTGCGTAGGGTATTGAGTGGGGAACGACATTTGTGACAAGCGTTAGAGCTTAACACAATTAAAATTCCTTTTCCTGACTTTAGATATTGGACTCGAACCACCAGCCTTCAGATCCGAAATCTAAACTTACATCAGACATCAAAATCAAATCATGAATTCTTTGTGATAAAGCAGAGAGCTTCTTCCAAAGTGTTGTTTTTTTTCATTTATTATTATTATTATTATTTGATAATAACAAGTAAATCCAAATACAAGAGGATCCTTCCCAAGACACAATGATTCTAAGAAAGATATTATTAAAAATCTAGGTATATAAGAAGCAAGGATAAGAAGGTACCACAGCACTACTAAGTGTCTCCTTTACTATTAATTTTTACTTTCTATTACTACAGTTATAGCGAAGCTATACTGGTAATGAGAAAGTATTGCAATCGGTCCAAATTTTCAAAATCGGGAAATGGGTGGAAATATCCGTTTTAGGGTCCCCTGATTCCAAGAAAGTGGTTTTTTAGCCCATGGTCCGTACGTACGTACTACAGGTTTTTATCTACTTGTATTATCAATCTTTTTACACTGGTAATGCCGCCACTGGTCGCTCCTCGATTAAAGCAGCTACTCAATTGTCCTCACGAGGCTCCCACCCCGACACCCAAGCACAGAGACGAAATGTCTTCCTATCTTGCTAGCTTCTACATATAAACTTACATCAGATAGTGTTTCAGCTGCATTGGTAGGGGATGGTGTACTATTAGAACTGGATGTTTCTCTCCTCTGCATATCAAGTACTGCCTCTGCTATCTGTCTTCCTATCTTGCTAGCTTCTACATGTGATGTGATCAGGCGTTGCATCTCCTTACCTCCAATGCCGTTAGCTGTGCAATCAAACAGAACAATAGAAATCAAATTAGAATAGAATAGATTATGCCTTATTTATCCTGCCAGATAATTTGCCATGAGTGCCATAACATTACATCAAAATCAAACCTTGAATTCTTTGTGATAAAGCAGAGAGCTTCTTCCAAAGTGTTGTGTTTTTTTTAATTGTTTTTTTATTTATTTATTTGTATTTTTATTATTATTATTTGATAATAACAAGTAAATCCAAATATAAGAGGATCCTTTCTAAGACACAATGCTTCTAAGAAAGATATTATTACAAATCTAGGTATCTACTATCTAAGAAGCAAGGATAAGAAGGTACCACAGCACTACTAAGTACCTCATTTACTATTAATTTTTACTTTCTATTACTACAGTTATAGCGAAGCTATACTGGTAATGAGAAAGTATTACAATCGGTCCAAATTTTCAAAATCAGGAAATGGGTGGAAATATCCGTTTTAGGGTCCCCTGATTCCAAGAAAGTGGTTTTTTAGCCCATGGTCCGTACGTACGTACTTCAGTTTTTATATACTTGTATTATCAATCTCTTTACACTGGTCGCTCCTCGATTCAAGTAGCTACACTGGTGTACTTACATTGGTTTGTATTGAAGAAGTCAAATCCTGAGGTTAGTTGGGATTGGGATGGATTATCTGTACTGCTCTCTGCCTTTGCTTCATTCCTAAAACATACAAAATACAATGAGCTATTGTCACTAACAGTCAACAGTATTATTATTTAGAGTGATCAACTCCCATGACGTAGTAGTCACTGCGCTCGCCTTGCAAGCGGGAGACCCGGGTTCGATTCCCGGCTGGGTCAAAAAATTTGCATAATAAAAATTATTGATTCCGTGACTGGCTGTTGCGGGGCCAGCTCAGCCTCGTGAGGAAAATGAGTAGCTATGACATACAAATGCGCAAAGCGACCGGTGCCAGGTAAACATTGGATGTTGGGATTATTGAGATATTTGTGCATCGTTTGTTAATTTTATTGGTGAATATATATAATTCTATGCTGTTATTGATTTTATAAAGAGTCGAATATAAATGCGCATAGCGACCGGTGCCAGGTAAACATTGGATGTTGGGATTATTGAGATATTTGTGCATCGTTTGTTAATTTTATTGCTGAATATATATAATTCTATGCTGTTTTTGATTTTGATTTTATAAAGTCATTTACTTACAGAATCAACGTGTTTTTCGAAATCAAATATTCGATATCTTTGGTCCAAGGATTCCGAAAGTTCTTCCATTCACTCTGCAGCTGTACATAGGTTCCACCTTTGTTTTTGAACTGGTAAACCTGTCAGACACCAATGGAAAATAAAGCATACAATAGACTTTAAGCACTTATTAAATTTATATAAAAAAAAAATCCACACAAGAGGGCGTGGGTTCAATTCCAGCCGAGGTGTGGAATTTTATCCTCAATATATTTTGAGAATTTGACAACAGAAGCCCATATACAAATAATTCGAGTTATTAACTGGTTATTATTAATCAATTTCTTTTCAATAACTCCGTGTGTAGATGGGCTACTAGTAGTCTACTACAGGGATGAAGGGACTTTTCAGTCCTATGCGAACAGTATAAAGAAGTTTTTATTATTTTTTTTTTTTATTATTTTTTTTTTAAAAAGATGAGTGTTCCACCGCCGTTTTTATTTCGTAGCAATGAAATAACTGCTACATTAGACGCATGTGGTCTGTGGTCTGTGTACGCTTGATGTGGCCTGTGGCGTGGCATGCCCATCCCGTAGTTTGCCTTTCGTCAGATGGGCGAGAAGGGGCACAATACTTCCCATTTAGGTGCTGGGTCAACACGGGAACACCAGAAAGTAACCCGTTGAAATATTTGCAATCGAAAAACGAGTACAAATTTTTGTCGATGGTGGGATTCGAACCCGGGACCTTCTGCATGGCAAGCAAGCGCGTTACCACTGGACCAACCGTGCTACTATTATCATATAATACTCACTGAAGTGGTAACGGGGCTGGAATTCTGCAGTGCTGACTTATGAGACTCTGCTAGATGAGCTATGTCCTTGTGATGGAAATATTCATACATACTGGTACCTAGTAACTCTTGAGGTAGAAACCCCAACACTGGGGTAGCTCTGTAAACCAACAGTAAGATATTGATATTTACGATAGCTGACAAAAAAAGGTAAAAATCTTGCGAAATTCTAAGCAAACCAACAAAGAACACACTTTTCTTTCTAAATAGAAATCAAGTTTTTATAATTATTTATTTTCTTTTTCCAAAGTCTTCTTCGTCTTCGCTTTTTTCCCGTGTTCAGACGGGGTCGGCGTTTTTCGTCAGCCTCTCAATCAGCCCTGGGGTGATTGCTTCTGTTTAAGGTCCCAAAGTCAGACCAAACTTTTCCCCAAAGTACCCATGATAATGTACGAGTGTTTGCCCTTCGCACTCAACCTTCGCTATTTCTTTATCAAGGGGGATTTCAGGCTGGTCTACTCCCTGTTTAAAGTCCCCCAGCCAGACTTAAGTTGGTGTACTCCCTGATTAAGGACTCAGCTAGACCAGACTGTTTTTTTTTTTTTCATAATTTCAACACTGTATTTGAGAAAATATTCCTCGACTTTTCCTCGAAGTAGGTACCCAACCCATGTAAATATTTGAATGTCTTTCCTTACCTCTGATCTACAAACAGGAACTTGCCATCCAAAGCATGTCTAGATAGGAACTGTATGGGTCTGAGGTTGACTTGTTTGTTCAATATCCTCGTCTTATCGGCCAATACACGGCCTACAGCTACTAGACAAGACAGCGTACACGTTTCGCCTCCTTCCCCTTCACCCTCTGATTCCTCGAGCCCCATTTTGGCCGGGGCCCACGACTTGAGATACCCTGTACATTGGATCACTGAGTATTTGCGATCTGAAATAATAGGAGAGAGAGGACATGGGGTACTTCCCCTTCACCCTCTGATTCCTCGAGCCCCATTTTGGCCGGGGCCCACGACTTGAGATACCCTGTACATTGGATCACTGAGTATTTCCGATCTGAAATAATAGGAGAGAGAGGACATGGGTTGATAGGTATGGAGGAATATGGTGATAGAAGGTGAAAGAAAAGTATAGTCTGTGATAATTTTTGTAATGAGAAGGCAAGCAAAAAAAAAAATAATAATTTCTTTTTTATTTTCCGTAAATTAATGACTGAAGTGTTATCTAAAACTTTCTCGCTTTGACAAATTTCAAGATTAGAGCTCATTTGTGTGAGAAAATGTGAAAAAAATCCCCCAAAAACCAGGTTTTTTGGCTTTATGGTTTTCTGGACAAAATTTGCACCACCACTTTCGTGTTCCTGGTAAAAAGACTTTTAATTTGATATATAGGTCGACCAGGTTTGAATAAGTCCTTCTATGGGGACAGACAGACCAACTGACAGACACCGAAGCGAATACAATAGTCCGTCCCTTCCTTATACGTAGGTACCTTTTTATTACTATTGTAATAATAAAGAAAACCACCTTTCTATTGATGCATTTCGAGAATGATGTATCTGTAACGAATTTTGAGTTTTCTCTTTGAGTTTTATAACAACAAGATATTCTTGCCAACGAACGTAGTTTGCGGGGAAAATGAAATGTAAAGTTGTGTACAAGAGTACAAGTCCACAGCCCAAACACACATGAAAATCAACGAAACGAAAGAGAGAAAGTTTAGTGCGCGGACAACGCACAACTCAAATGCTTCCTCTACAACTTTTTCGCCCTAAGAGGAGCTGAACATTTCAAGATAACGTCTTGGAATGCATTACAAATAATAAGGTTACAAGATCAAAGCCTCTTACCTTTGTACTTCAGTATTTATTTAGCCTACCTTATTTAGCCACTTCAGCCTACCTTTGGTCTTGACTTTAACAACTGTGCTATCCGATGATTCCTCATTAGTAGGTTCTACGCCCCTAGGGGCTACCAGTCTGGGGGTTTCAGGGGCTATTGCATCCCCAGGCAAATCTAGGGGCCGGAGGGGTTCAGGGGAGTCTCTGTTAGGTGGGGAGGGGCTAAGGGAACCAAAAGACCCGAGTTGGCCGTCAAACAATTCAAAATACCTGAGGAATTCTGGTGACTCGAATGATTCAGGTGCCATAGGGAAGTCGGGGTCCTTAGAGGTTCCTGGCACACCTAACAATTCAGGTGCCTTAGGGAAGTTGGGGTCCTTAGAGGTTCCTGGCACACCTAACAATTCAGGTGCCTTAGGGAAGTTGGGGTCCTTAGAGGTTCCTGGCTCACCTAACAATTCAGGTGCCCTAGGGGTTTCTCTTGACTCAAACGATTTGGGTTCTTTAGGGGATTTAGGTTTACGATTTTCCGATACAATAAGATCAATTTCCGTGGGGGTTTCTGCTGTGCCAAATGATACAGGTGCCCTAGAGAAGTTTGGGTCCTTAGAAGTTCCTGCTACCCGTAACAATTCAATTTTCCTAGGAGCACACCTAACAATTCAGGTGCCTTAGGGAAGTCTGGGTCCTTAGAGGTTCCTGGCACACCTAACAATTCAGGTGCCTTAGGGAAGTCGGGGTTCTTAGAGGTTCCTGGCACACCTAACAATTCAGGTGCCTTAGGGAAGTCGGGGTCCTTACAGGTTCTTGGTACACCTAACAATTCAGGTGCCTTAGGGGTTTGTCTTGACTCAAACGATTTGAGTTCTTTAGGGGATTTAGGTTTACGATCTTCCGATACAATAAGATCAATTTCCGTAGGGGTTTCTGCTGTGCCAAATGATTCAGGTGCCCTAGAGAAGTCTGGATCCTTAGAAGTTCCTGCTACCCCCAACAATTCAATTTTCCTAGGGGCTTTAGGTTCCTGGGGATTTTGTGCTACCTCAAACAATTCAGTTTCTTTAAAGAAACCCTTAAAGAAACTGAATTCTTTAAGGGTTTCTGATACCTCAATATTTTTAGGGCTTTCTGATACTTCAACGGATTTAAGTTCCTCAGAAGTTCCTGGCTCTTGCCCGGGGTATAGTTCTGCCCCACAGGGTTCTCTTACCCCAGGGCAAGGCGAGGTGTCACTACCTGATTGCTGCTGTTTCTTCTTACGATGACAGGAGGCCGCGGCCCCGGTCGTTGTATCCGGTTCTTCCTTGACGCAGGAACCGGTTCCCGGACTGGGGGTGTTGGGTCCCGGCTGCGTAGATGGCGCACTGTTACTACTGGAGGAGGAGGAGGAGGAGGCGGGTGTGTGTTTGCACTTCATGCGACAGAAGAACGAGCGCCGGGCGCCGGGACACAGCCGGGAAACTTCGGCCGGGATATCCGCCGTCTTGACCGGGAGTAGAGCTGAGGGAGAGAGGAGAAGGATAATGAAAATTAACTATACAGAAAATTTCTCTGGCCATTCAAAGGGACATTTTTTTTATTTGTATTTATTAAAGTACAAAAAAAAAGTTTTTCAACAAAATTAAGCCACTGGCCATTAGTAAGTGTACTTAAAGTACCTTTAGTAACCTCCTGGTCTAGTTATTGTGATAAAAAATACCATTTTATTCAGCCATTATAATTTTACAAGGCTAAAAATGGGTAGGTACTATTTTTTTTTTTTTTTCTTACATTCTAAGTACACAGACTTACTTTTCAGTACCATGGCCAAGTCTGGACCCACGTACGTGTTCATCTTATCGCGTCTACGCTTCTCAATCTCACTGTGATTCTGTCTGGAAGAGCGAGAATTAACGGAGTTATGATAGGGGTTAAAAAGCATCGAAATGTTTCGTCTGTAATGTACACACTGGCGTGCTGAGGCCGGAACTTGGTACCATGGCGCTCAACTCTGTGATGTACGTGTTCATCTTATCGCGTCTACGCTTCTCAATCTCACTGTGGTTCTGTCTGGAAGAGCGAGAATTAACGGAGTTATGATAGGGGTAAAAGAGCGTCGAAATGTTTCGTGTAATATAACACACTGGCGTGCTGAGGCCGGAACTTGGTCTGGGGCACTGCCGTGCGCCTAGATCAAAATGGGATACATCGTTCGAGAGTTATGTTGAAATAAACAAGCAGACAAACAAACCAAAAGACGCTATCAAGCGAGACATAGGTACATAAAAAAAGACGGACATTGAGGATAAGTTTCAATCATGATTACATAAACAAGGAGAAGAAAAAACATTATGGACGAAACACAATATGGTTAGATTTTCCTGTTGTTCAGACTTACGAATGAGAAATTGAGGAATGAAGGGAAAACCCTTTGGCGAATTTCTTTGACTGCAATATGGCTTGAAGTTGTTTGAAGAAAATCAGAACTCAAAATTGTTTGAACATTGGGTCAAAGTCTCATTGGAAAGTCAACATTGTTTGAACCAAAAAACATCTGGCCTCTAAAAGGCATCTACTTGACTCATAACCTCAAAACTCTTTGAACGAAAAGACATCGACTTTTTATTTTAATTTTTATTAATTTATTTTAACGAGAAAAATTTGCATTGCAAACAGAGTTAAGTACTTGTGATGGGTTTTATGGCTAAATTTCTCTTAGTGAGTCAGAGGTCAGAGGTGTGTTTCTTTGGGTCACTAAAAAGCTCCTCACCGTGAAAATTTATTTTGCTGTTATTTTATTTATTTATTTTTTTCAATAAACCTAGCCCTAAACCCCTAAATACAAAATCGCCGCGTTAAAACTGAAACCTCACTCCGTTGAATGTTGGTCCATTTCGGTTGACTGAACAAAAATGAACAAAGGCTTGCCCTCCAGAGGTCCAGGGTTCAATTCCGGACAGGGACAAAAAAAAAAATTTGAGCCCTGTGTTTGGCTTTCGGGGTGCTCTCAGCCTCGTCAAGATTACTCTCTTGGACCTTAGATTTGGTTTAGCGCCTAGATTTATAAACCCTCAATACTTCCAACACTGCCGAAAGAGGTACCAGGTACCACCATACCTATATCACGAACACGGGAAGTAAGAACCTAGGTAGTATTAGTAGCGCCTAGATCGCACCTGACAAATATCCCACATCTCACACTAGCTAAAATATTAATACCCAATAGCCTTAGACTATTACATTATTCATCCGTACAAGTATAAAATGCCTATACCTCAGAATATATGCGTACAAGTGTCTGCAAATTATGTAAGTATGTAGCATGTAGCTAACTACTAAGCCTATTAAATACATATATCTCGCATATATTACATAACAGATATATCTCACTTATGTATATTAATTACATAAATATGTATAGTATACACTATACAGTAGAACCTTGATTATTTCAACTAATTGGGACCGGGGGTAGTTGAAATTATCGAGGTTGAAACGATCACTATCTATGATCTTTTCCTCTGATAAGATAGGATATCTTTTGAAAGACGGAAAAAAAAACAATGAATTTTGGAGTTGAAATAATCGAAGTTCTACTGTACTGATATCTATATAGCTCTGCATAGGCGAAATGAAAACCTGTATCTCTTGGCCTAATTAAACATAAGTAGCTTCAAGATTTACCTAGTCGTACGACCTTGAGAAAAAAAAAAAAAACATAGTTATCTCTAAACTACGAGCTACGAGTGTGTATACAATTCTATGTATAACTATACACTTCTATATACATATATGTAGGTACATTATAGGCAGGGCTGTGTTTAGGGGCCCCCTCGGGCTTCTTTTAGCTCCTAAATGTAGCCTTTAGGGCTGTTTGCCCTACACCTAAGCCTCAAGTGGGCTTTTTGTGTATGACCTAAATTTAGTAATAACTGTACTAAAGATCTTCTTCTTCATCTTCGTCTTTTCCCGTGGTCAGACAGGGTCGGCATTTTTCGTCAGCCTCTCAATCAGCCCTCAGGTGATTGCTTTGGTTTTGGCTACAAAAACTGAAGTGCCCTTCGCACTCAACCTTTCCTATTTCTTCAGCAAGGGAAATTTCAGCCTGGTTTTCCCCCTTTTTCGGGTAAACCAGCCAGACCCTTGTCTGGTAATTCTGGTGTTCTCGTGTTGACCCATACTTGATGTATTGTGTCTCTTATCGCCTATCTGATGAGGGACATACCTACTACGGGATGGGCATGCTAGGACACAGACCATACGAGTTTCATTGCTACGCTAAGAAATAAAAACGGCAGTGAAACAGTCATCTTTTTTTTAAAAAAACCCATATACCTACGTATGTATTAATCAAAATTTCAACAGTAACTTCTAAAACCATATTTTAAAAAGACCTTTTCTTCTAAATAACACTAATGGGTACTCACCTGAGAATAGTTTAATATTTGTGAGACGGATTCAGAGACGCTTCTGTCCCTACTTCTTCTACAACCTCTTCAGTTCCTACTTCTTCTACAACCTCTTCTGTCTTCAGAGACGTAGAGAATTCTTCCCCTATCACAGTCAACTACAAACAGGAACCCCTCGGCCGCCTGCAAACAAACAAAATATTACTAGTGGCCCTAGGGTGATTGCCTTGGGCTGACATTTGGTTTTGGTTTGGATGCCCTTCGCACTCGACCTTTGCTATTTCTTTAGCAAGGGAAATTCAGGCTGGTATCCTCGCTGCAGACCCCCAGCCAAACGTTATGGTTCCTTCTTACAAACCTAAAACAAGAGGGGGAAGGTTCAGAGACGTAGAGAATTCTTCCCCTATCACAGTCAACTACAAACAGGAACCCCTCGGCCGCCTGCAAACAAACAAAATATTACTAGCGGTTTAGTGAACTCCAGTAGTAACAGCCAGGCCTGAAGGTAGCGTTCGGCTACAATATTACAATCACGCTAGGTCTCGGTCTAGTTAGCTAGGAAGGTAGCGCGCCTGCCTTGGAAGTGATAGGTCGCGGGTTCGATTCCCGCGCGGGGCGAACTTTATCCTAAACACACAAGACTCGTTCCATGAACGCCTGGCTTTCCCCTATCATGCCCTCCTTCTCTCTTCGATTTTTGGGATGATAACACCTCCATTGTTACAGTTCCTTTCTAACTTCTTCTCCTTCCTCGCCTTTTCCAAAGTTCAGACGAGGTCGGCGTTTTTCGCCAGCCTCTCAATCAGCCCTAGGGTGATTGCCTTAGGCTGACATTTGGTTTTGGTTACGAAAATTTTTCCGAGTGGATGCCCTTCGCACTCAACCTTTGCTATTTCTATAGCAAGGGAAATTCAGGCTGGTATCCTCGCTGCAGACCCCCAGCCAAACGTTATTGTTCCTTCTTACAAACCTAAAACAAGAGGGGGAAGATTTCATACCTGTAGAATGAGATGCTTTAGTTCCTGATCAGTAAGGAAGGCAGGCTTATAATGTCCCTCGGTATATGAGTGCACAGCGCCCCGTATCGTCTTCAAATGCTGCACAGCCATACGCAACACGGTGAGCTTGTCCAGTTTGCGTGACATAGCGTGACACATGGGTACCATGGCGCTCAACTCTGTGATGTACGTGTTCATCTTATCGCGTCTACGCTTCTCAATCTCACTGTGGTTCTGTCTGGAAGAGCGAAAATTAACGGAGTTATAATAGGGGTAAAAGAGCGTCGAAATATTTCATGTAATAGAACACACTGGCGTGCTGAGGCCGGAACTTGACCTGGGGCACTGCCGTGCGCCTAGATCAAAATGGGATACATCGTTCGAGAGTTATGTTGAAACAAACAAGCAGACAAACAAACTAAAAGACGCTATCAAGCGAGACATAGGTACATAAAAAAAGACGGGTCGTAAAACCTAAGAACTCGTTTTATCGTATTCATTCAATAATAAGCTTTGGTCCATTTCGGTTGACTGAACAAAAATGAACAAAGGCTTGCCCTCCAGAGGTCCAGGGTTCAATTCCGGACAGGGACAAAAAAAATTGAGCCCTGTGTTTGGCTTTCGGGGTGCTCTCAGCCTCGTCAAGATCACTCTCTTGGACCTTAGATTTGGTTTAGCGCTTAGATTTATAAACCCCCAATGCTTCCAACACTGCCGAAAGAGGTACCTACCAGGTACCACCATATCTATATCACGAACACGGGAAGTAAGAACCTAGGTAGCATTAGTAGCGCCTAGATCGCACCTGACTAATATCCCACATCTCACACTACCTATAATATTAATACCCAATAGCCTTTTTATTCATCCGTACAAGTATAAAATGCCTACTCGGCAACCTATCAGGTAACTAGGTAGGTATAACTAGCAAATAGTAATGTTATTAAATAATTATATTAGTGCCCATTATAAGGTATGATAGCGCGGTCTGTAATACTGTAGAGGTCGGACTAGTGTGTCTATAATTGTACCTCGACACAGGGAGGCCAACAATTACTTGCTTACTTTTCACGTCTATCAGCCTCTCCCTTGGACTTAAATCTGATGAGAATAATTGTTCCTTAACTTTAGCCACATCCTTAGGATGTAATATGTCAAACCAGCTTTGACCTAATAGTTCTCCCTGTAAAAGATGAAAATCAGAATCAATGCAGACAAAGGATCAAGCCTGAGGCCATCGCCTTCACGGGTCAAGCCTATCCAGCAATTTCCCTGGCCTAACTCAGACTGGGTGAAGTCAATGTGAGTAGGCCAGTAACTTGATTCATTCAATAATAAGCTTTGGTCCATTTCGGTTGACTGAACAAAAATGAACAAAGGCTTGCCCTCCAGAGGTCCAGGGTTCAATTCTGGACAGGGACAAAAAAAAATTGAGCCCTGTGTTTGGCTTTCGGGGTGCTCTCAGCCTCGTCAAGATCACTCTCTTGGACCTTAGATTTCGTTTAGCGCCTAGATTTATAAACCCCCAATGCTTCCAACACTGCCGACAGAGGTACCAGGTACCAGGTACCACCATATCTATATCACGAACACGGGAAGTAAGAACCCAAGTAGCATTAATAGCGCTTAGATCGCACCTGACAAATATCTCACATCTCACACTAGCTAAAAATATTAATACCCAATAGCCTTAGACTATTACATTATTCATCCGTACAAGTATAAAATGCCTACACCTCAGAATACCTCCCTCGGGGAAATTAAAAAAAAAAAAAAAAAAAAAACAAAAAAAAAAACAAACCGAAAATAGCTGACAATCTTCCCGGAAATGTACTTGAGCAATCAAAGTTGACGAAGTTTCATCTCAATCGGATGAACGGATTGGGCGTGCGTAAAGTACGACCAGACAGACAGACAAACAAGCAAACCAAACCAAACAAACAAACAAACAAACAAACATTGATTCTTTTGTAAGTTAGATTATTACGGTTATCTTCATCGGTCATCACCAG
This sequence comes from Diaphorina citri, assembly GCF_000475195.1. Classification (NCBI taxonomy): domain Eukaryota; kingdom Metazoa; phylum Arthropoda; class Insecta; order Hemiptera; family Psyllidae; genus Diaphorina; species Diaphorina citri. The sequence goes on along the minus strand of NW_007377546.1, from coordinate 69,188 downwards.
AGACCGCCAAATGCCATATTGCCATGGCGCCATACTATTTTGCCATATTTTGCAGGTCTCAGGTCATCACTGTAGATTCAAACGTTATGACACAATATCATTGGATCAAACGGTAAATTATGTAATTCTCAACAATGTGTTGCTACTTTTGAACCCTTTTCTGTTCAAAAACAAACTTTAAACCTCAAAGTTATTTTTCTTCAAGTTTTCCTATGTCGTAACTGTGCAGACAAAAGGAAATCCTTCAACTTGCGCGCTCAGGTCGCTGATGGCGCAACCATGTCTGAATTAATTAAGGAAAAACAATATTCAACTGAAAACAAGAAAACATGATACACTTTTTTTATTATTGTTTATGTAATCACATTGAGGATAAGTTTCAATCATGATTACATAAACAAGGAGAAGAAAAAACATTATGGACGAAACACAATATGGTTAGATTTTCCTGCTGTACGAATGAAAAATTGAGGAATGAAGGGAAAACCCTTTGGTGAATTTCTTTGACTGCAATATGGCTTGAAGTTGTTTGAAGAAAATCAGAACTCATAATTGTTTGAACATTGGGTCAAAGTCTCATTGGAAAGTCAACATTGTTTGAACCAAAAAACATCTGGCCTCAAAAAGGCATCTACTTGACTCATAACCTCAAAACTCTTTGAACGAAAAGACATCGACTTTTTATTTTAATTTTTATTAATTTATTTTAACGAGAAAAATTTGCATTGCAAACAGAGTTAAGTACTTGTGATGGGTTTTATGGCTAAATTTCTCTTAGTGAGTCAGAGGTCAGAGGTGTGTTTCTTTGGGTCACTAAAAAGCTCCTCACCGTGAAAATTTATTTTGCTGTTATTTTATTTATTTATTTTTTTCAATAAACCTAGCCCTAAACCCCTAAATACAAAATCGCCGCGTTAAAACTGAAACCTCACTCCGTTGAATGAAATTCAGAGCCTTACTCACTGGAATGAGGAGCCTCCTTTTCGTTTTTTCGACTTCCTGGTGCTATCAGCCTGCTGATATTCCATGGGATGAACGCTAGATGAGGGGATCTGCCCATCTTCGACGTACGTGGATGTGGAACAGGTACTTCTGAAATCAGAAACCACATGGGGTTCAAAATAAAGTCGGATGAATCAGGAATCAGGTTTCATGTCTTCTGATGAAGTGTTTCCCATCGCGCGTGTACCTTTTCATGTGAGTTTAATGCTTGAAGTTGTAGGCAAAGTACTTTACTCAACTCTTAATCAACTTGATTTTTCCCCCTACTTAACGAACATAGCAGGAGAATTGTAGAGAAAAAAATAAACAAAACATTGTTTGACACCGTTAACTAGTGATATTATGTTGGAATTATCTATATATTTATAAACATAAATTTATGTAACGTCTGATCAGCTGATAAGTCACATGATAGGTAATAAGGTACTCTCTCTTTCTTCTTAGTGACAATGAAAAATCAACAGAGAAGTAGGAAAAAAAGCAAACAAAACAAAGAGAAAAATGAGAAAATTTACATGAAAGAAGAAAGTGAATAATAATAATTATGATGGTTTCAAAAGAAGCTCCAATCTCCTGGTTTACAGTTCTATGGGGAAGTGTAGTTTGGTCTTTTCAGCAAAGATTGAGTACAGAGTGTTTCGTGGAATGGGACCCCAACACTTGAATGAGAAAGATTGCCCATATTCACGCCCATTTAGTATTTAACACTTCTCTCCCCCTCTCTCTCTCCCCCTCTCTCTCCTACTCTTTCTTTCTCCCGTATATTATGAGGTTGATATTTTTTGCCCCAATAACTCGTATAGGTTTTTCTCTAGATTTCTCATAGTGATGTTTATATGTCATTTGTTCAAATGAGAAATAAAGGACAGTCGAGTCGTCAGAAATTAACAATACATGGTGCCAGTATCATTTATTGGAAGGTATTGTTACGCGACATAAAGAAGATCCAGAGGGACAGTCGAGTCGTCAGAAATTAACAATACATGGTGCCAGTATCATTTATTGGAAGGTATTGTTACGCGACATAAAGAAGATCCAGAGTTTGATTCAAAGATTTGACAAAAAATGGCGCTCTAATGGTGGGTCCAGACACGCGCAATGCAACGTGTAATGCAATGAAATTCGTTAGTTTGGACGTGTTTGAGAAAGTTGCAGCAAAGTTTTTGAACATTGCAGCAAACGTTTGTGGGTATCCGAGAGGTTGGCGGTTTTCTGGCGAATGTCTTTGATGTGCGTTGCACTAGTTTGGACGTGTTTGCAAAGCATCGTGCAATGCAATGCAAATGATGTACCTACTATAGGACATTACTATAGTTGAGTATCGGTACAAAAATTCTCGGATACATGAAAAACGTTCGCATTCGTCAGATTTGATTTTACGTGCAACGTGCAATGCAAATGCTTTGCACGTTGCATCGCACAAGTCTGGACCCACCATTAGACACGTCCGTATCCAGGATTTTATTGAGGGGGACACAGAGCCCCTCGGTTAACCCTAGATACAACCCTGAATTAAGAGGTCTTGGGCTCAATTACCAGAATTAAAAATAATAATAATAATAATAATAATAATAATAATAATAATAATAATAATAATAATAATAATAATAATAATAATAATAATAATAATAATAATAATAATAATAATAATAATAATAATAATAATAATAATAATAATAATAATAATAATAATAATAATAATAATAATAATAATAATAATAATAATAATAATAATAATAATAATAATAATAATAATAATAATAATAATAATAATAATAATAATAATAATAATAATAATAATAATAATAATAATAATAATAATAATAATAATAATAATAATAATAATAATAATAATAATAATAATAATAATAATAATAATAATAATAATAATAATAATAATAATAATAATAATAATAATAATAATAATAATAATAATAATAATAATAATAATAAAATGCACTCCAATTTTGATTGCACTTTAGTAAGAGACTAAGAGAGTCAAGATCAGGGATGGAGTCACCACTTACTTCTTGCTGTCATCGAGTTTGAGAGATTTGCCACTATCCTCCCCTGTGTCCTCTTCAAAGTCACTCCCACTGAAATCAAAATGTTCATAGTTCTCATTAAAATGGATAATGAAATGTCACCCATCTACTTACTGGCCTCACTCGGGGTAGATTAACAAAAAAACAAACGGAAAATAGCCGACAATCTTCCCGGAAATGTACTTGAGCAATCAAAGTTGACGAAGTTTCATCTCAATCGGATGAACGGATTGGGCGTGCGTAAAGTACGACCAGACAGACAGACAAACAAGCAAACCAAACCAAACAAACAAACAAACAAACAAACATTGATTCTTTTGTAAGTTAGATTATTACGGTTATCTTCATCGGTCATCACCAGAGACCGCCAAATGCCATATTGCCATGGCGCCATACTATTTTGCCATATTTTGCAGGTCTCAGGTCATCACTGTAGATTCAAACGTTATGACACAATATCATTGGATCAAACGGTAAATTATGTAATTCTCAACAATGTGTTGCTACTTTTGAACCCTTTTCTGTTCAAAAACAAACTTTAAACCTCAAAGTTATTTTTCTTCAAGTTTTCCTATGTCGTAACTGTGCAGACAAAAGGAAATCCTTCAACTTGCGCGCTCAGGTCGCTGATGGCGCAACCATGTCTGAATTAATTAAGGAAAAACAATATTCAACTGAAAACAAGAAAACATGATACAATTTTTTATTATTGTTTATGTAATCACATTGAGGATAAGTTTCAATCATGATTACATAAACAAGGAGAAGAAAAAACATTATGGACGAAACACAATATGGTTAGATTTTCCTGCTGTACGAATGAAAAATTGAGGAATGAAGGGAAAACCCTTTGGTGAATTTCTTTGACTGCAATATGGCTTGAAGTTGTTTGAAGAAAATCAGAACTCATAATTGTTTGAACATTGGGTCAAAGTCTCATTGGAAAGTCAACATTGTTTGAACCAAAAAACATCTGGCCTCAAAAAGGCATCTACTTGACTCATAACCTCAAAACTCTTTGAACGAAAAGACATCGACTTTTTATTTTAATTTTTATTAATTTATTTTAACGAGAAAAATTTGCATTGCAAACAGAGTTAAGTACTTGTGATGGGTTTTATGGCTAAATTTCTCTTAGTGAGTCAGAGGTCAGAGGTGTGTTTCTTTGGGTCACTAAAAAGCTCCTCACCGTGAAAATTTATTTTGCTGTTATTTTATTTATTTATTTTTTTCAATAAACCTAGCCCTAAACCCCTAAATACAAAATCGCCGCGTTAAAACTGAAACCTCACTCCGTTGAATGAAATTCAGAGCCTTACTCACTGGAATGAGGAGCCTCCTTTTCGTTTTTTCGACTTCCTGGTGCTATCAGCCTGCTGATATTCCATGGGATGAACGCTAGATGAGGGGATCTGCCCATCTTCGACGTACGTGGATGTGGAACAGGTACTTCTGAAATCAGAAACCACATGGGGTTCAAAATAAAGTCGGATGAATCAGGAATCAGGTTTCATGTCTTCTGATGAAGTGTTTCCCATCGCGCGTGTACCTTTTCATGTGAGTTTAATGCTTGAAGTTGTAGGCAAAGTACTTTACTCAACTCTTAATCAACTTGATTTTTCCCCCTACTTAACGAACAAACGAACATAGCAGGAGAATTGTAGAGAAAAAAATAAACAAAACATTGTTTAACACAGTTAACTAGTGATATTTCGTTGGAATTATCTATATATATAAACATAAATTTATGTAACGTCTGATCAGCTGATAAGTCACATGATAGGTAATAAGGTACTCCTTCATACCTGGATCCGCGCTGACTAATGTCTCTTGTTTATTTTTCATATGTTTATCCTAAACCTGTTTGGCAGACAGGTCTAGATTCGTAGAAGCTTAACCCATCCTTTAGGTCTGTCCAGCCCCTACACCTAAGCCTCATATGGCTCTTTTTGTGTATGGGGTTAAGCTGCAGACAGGTCTAGCTTAGGTCTGTCAGACAGTCAGATCTTGATACCTAGGTCTGAAGCTTTTCCCGACACACAAGTTTCGGCTGTCTTACACACCCAGGAGAGAACTGTAGCTGCTAAAGTCTTATCGTTCCAAAGGCGAAGAAAGAAGGAAGACAGGGTGGGAGAAAACCAGCCGTTCCGAGAACGAACCCTATCTGTTTCGGATAAAATACTTTCCGGCCGGTAATCGAACCCCAGACCTAGCACTTACAAGGTAGAAGCGCTACCTTCCATCTATCTAGAATGGAGGGATAGTCTTGGTAGAAGATACAAGTGAAATAGATTAAATTAATGAGTAATTATCACGTCGGGACGCGACTTTTTGATATTTTGGGGTTTTTAGTTTCGAATCGACCTTTGAACAGTTGATTATAAGAATCCAAGGTCTGACCGAAAGGTTCTCTGACTCTCTTCTTATCTCGCGTTATCACTTTCCATTGAGTTCTAGCAGGTACTAGAGAGTACCTCCATTTATTGATATATTTATTTTACTTTTATCTTGAAATAAACAAATAATACAATTCATTCATTTCATCTTCTTGAGGAAAATGTGGACAGCATTGATACCATATTGTCCCTCGTAATAGCGAAACTTATGCACTGAGTGGTGGAAAAGAGGTCTCTCAGACGGTCTGAAAGACCAAGGTCTGTAGCTTTTCCCGCCAAATACGTTCCGACCTAGGTCTCTCAGACGGTCTGACAGACCAAGGTCTGTAGCTTTTCCCGCCAAATACGTTCCGACCTAGGTCTCTCAGACGGTCTGACAGACCAAGGTCTGGTAGTTTTTCCCGCCAAATACGTTCCGACCTAGGTCTCTCAGACGGTCTGACAGACCAAGGTCTGTAGCTTTTCCCGCCAAATTACGTTCCGAGAGTAATATTAATTGAAAGTTTTTGTAACCCTTTCATAGCGAAACTTATCCACTGAGTGGCGGAAAAGAGGTCTCTCAGGCGGTCTGACAGACCAAGGTCTGGTAGCTTTTCCCGCCAAATACGTTCCGACCTAGGTCTCTCAGACGGTCTGACAGACCAAGGTCTGGTAGCTTTTCCCGCCAAATACGTTCCGATCTAGGTGTCTCAGACGGTCTGACAGACCAAGGTCTGGTAGCTTTTCCCGCCAAATACGTTCCGATCTAGGTGTCTCAGACGGTCTGACAGACCAAGGTCTGGTAGATTTTCCCGTCAAATACGTTCCGACCTAGGTCTCTCAGACGGTCTGACAGACCAAGGTCTGGTAGCTTTTCCCGCCAAATACATTCCGACGGTCAGAGCGTCAGTGGCTAATAAAATGGGTGACTTTTGTTACGAAATTCATGTGTGCAGATTCCAGTATGTAGGACTATTGCAGTGAATTCCGATGGTCAGAGCGTCAGTGGCTAATAAAATGGGTGACTTTTGTTACGAAATTCATGTGTGCAGATTCCAGTATGTAGGACTATTGCAGTGAGAGAAAAATCGTTCAAATTCTTGCAGTATGCTATTCCGCCAAGTTGTTGGACTATGGTGCAAGTAAAAAACAAAAGAGTATCTCTTCGTGTCTTGACGTTCCATACGTATACTTGTACTTTTCTCTATCTTCTTGAATCCAAATCAAAAGAACTTCAACATTTGAAAATCCCTACAAGAGACTTGAAGGATTTTCGTCCATTTTTTTTTTCTCGGTGTTCATTCCTACTCACCTCTGCACGGGTTGTAAGTCATAGTACACGCTATGGGATAGTACATTGTCCTGCAGGGGGCGGTACTCATCTAGGCATAGGAAATCCTGCGTACAAGAGACTTGAAGGATTTTCGTCCAATGTCCAATTTTTTTTCCCTCAGTGTTCACTCCTACTCACCTTTGCACGGGTTGTAAGTCATAGTACACGCTATGGGATAGTACATTGTCCTGCAGGGGGCGGTACTCATCTAGGCATAGGAAATCCTGCGGGTGTTGTGGTTCAGGAGATAGAGCGAATGAGCGATCAGTGTGTGAATATGAAATGTGAATGAGTGAATGGATCTTGATTTTATAATAGAAGATTGTCCCTCGTAATAGCGAAACTTATGCACTGAGTGGTGGAAAAGTCTTGAGACTTAGGTCTCTCAGAAGGTCTGACAGACCAAGGTCTGTAGCTTTTCCCGCCAAATACGTTCCGATGGTCAGAGCGTCAGTGGCTATTAAAATGGGTGACTTTTCTTACGAAATTCATGTGTGCAGATTCCAGTATGTAGGACCATTGCACTGAGAGAAAAATCGTTCAAATTCTTGCAGTATGCTATCCCGCCAAGTTGTTGGACTATTGTGCAAGTAAACAACAAAAGAGTATCTCTTCGTATCTTGACATTCCATACGTATACTTGTACTTTTCTCTATCTTCTTGAATCCAAATCACAAGAACTTTAACATTTGAAAATCCTACAAGAGACTTGAGGGATTTTCGTCCATTTTTTTTCCTCGGTGTTCATTCCTACTCACCTCTGCACGGGTTGCAAGTCATAGTACACGCTATGGGATAGTACATTGTCCTGCAGGGGGCGGTACTCATCTAGGCATAGGAAATCCTGCGGTCCTTCCTCAGTGGTGGAGAGTAGGCGAGAATAATAGGAGCTCTCCTGCATACCCAATCACACCTAGGTGGGACACATCGCCAGTCGGCACTGTAGCGTCATTGTCACCAGGGGGGGGAGCTTTGGTCCCGAGGAAAATTGACTACGAGCGGGGGAAAAGTGGGGCCGATTATTTGCACAAACCACTGGGTGGTTTTGGGTCGATTTTTTTCTAGTTTTTCAGTTAGGTACTTTAAAAATCTATACGTTCAATATCTTTTATAAAATTTCATAAATTACCTATGTCAGATGAAGGAGTTCTTTCATCCAACCACTGGTTTTATTTGTTCATCTTTTTCCGAGTGTTTTGCGAATTTATTTATTTTAATTGGCACACTTGCTTGACACATCACAAATACATATTTTAAAGGACGATTATTTCTTCTTTCGCTGCACAAATGAGGATTAGGTATTAAACTTTGATTAAAACTGAAACCTTCGGAAAGGTGAACTTCTTCGTTGGTTTCTCTCGTTCTATGTCAGTAGGTACCTGCCTACCTACATTTTTTTGTGGACCTACTGGATGAGGCAATAAATTCAATGTTTCATTCTATTGATGGGGGGAAAATTTGATCTTTTTTAACAGTGGAAGGTAGGCACTTCTTTTTATCAAGTTAGTCGACCTTGAAACCGTTTGGAAACAAAAAATACACTACATATTATTATGTAGGTATACCTGACTACCCGTATTTAGCTACTTATAGAAGGTGGCAACAGATTATAATGGAAAAACACAAGCCCAATAAGGAAAACCATATGTTATATTATTAGTACCAATTATAACTCGATATATGTATTAGTAGGTACATATAACTTAAAATTCTATTTATTTATTTTTACAGGGGATCACACATGGCCGTGATGCTTAGCGTGTAATCAAATAAATAAATAAAAAAAAAAATTACAGGCAACACGTGTATCATTATTTTTTTATTTCATAAACGAAGAAGGTAGGTATTGGAAAAAAAAAAAAAAATCAGGTAGGTAGGTAGGTAGGGTACTCTAATCTCAAGATGTTTCGTTAAAATTTTATCAAAAATTTATTTGGAACATAGAAAAAGCGTTTTTTTTTTAATTAATTTTCGATCCCACAATCAGAAACTTCTAACCTTGACTAATAAAAATACGAAGTTACTTTGCGAGCAGCAAGTAGGAAAAAATGATCAAATTGATTCCAATATTTATAAGTAGGTAGGTAGATATGTACCGATTTACTTATGTACACAGGTACCTACATAGGTACATAGCTATTTCACTAACAATGCCAATTTCCAATACAAACAAAATACGTAATCGGTTCTTCAAATTTTTGGACCAAAAGATAAATTGTTATATCAAAAGAATAGCACGTGACAACGTGACATGTGACTGTAGAGTGTAGAGAAGTGTTGACTATCTATTGTTCTATTACCTATCTAATTATGTTGCCCCTTCATGGTTGCATACTTTTTTAATTGAAATCTTTCTTTGTCTTTTTTTAGGCTTTGAAAAATTCCCTGACTTTTTTTGATTTTTGGCACATTTTTGTGAAATTCCCTGACTTTTCCCGTCTCCATTAAATTCCCTGACTTTTCCCGGTTTTCCAGTCTGGTAGACACCCTGAGTAGGTAATGGCCTCAAAAAAGGTTGGGAACCATTGATTTCTATTAATCGGTAGGCATCACACTCGACCTCAGAGGTCAATTGCTTTCATACACCCCCAAAAGATGGGTTAAGCTTCTAAGAATCTTCTCATGTAGGAAGTAAAAACAACACTTTATGTTTATGATTTTATTCAGAAGCTCCTAGACTACTGATAACATAGTACAATCTGTTTGCTTTTATGATGTACTCAAATAGAACTGTTCTAGTATACGCATCTAGAATCATTACAACTCATTAATAACAATCTAGCATACTCCATTTTACTATCACAACTTTCCGTGATGTGTGTAAAGGTAGTAAGGTATTGTGTCATTCATAAATACTGCTCAAACAGAGGACATGAAATTTACTTGGTTCCTAGACTACTGATAACATAGTACAATCTGTTTGCTTTTATGATGTACTCAAATAGAACTGTTCTAGTACGCATCTAGAATCATCACAACTCATTAATAACAATCTAGCATACTCCATTTTACTATAACAACTTTCCGTGATGTGTGTAAAGGTATAGTAAGGTACTTGTGTCATTCATAAATACTGCTCAAACAGAGGACATGAAATTTACTTGGCGGGTAGTATCGTCTTGAAATACGAGAGTTGTAAATATGTAGTTGAAGTGTATTAAAGTGATGATAGCTTTGGTTAAGTTAGTTTTACCTTTGGTTAAGTTTTGTTTTAGCTTTGGTTAAACTTAGTTTTACTTTTGGTTAATCTTAGTTTAAGCTTTGGTTAACTTTAGTTTTACCTTTGGTTAAGTTTTGCTTTAGCTTTGGTTAAGCTTAGTTTTAGCTTTGCTTAAGAAATTATGTAGTTGAAGTGTATTAAAGTGATAGCTTTGGTTAACTTTAGTTTTACCTTTGGTTAAGTTTTGTTTTACCTTTGGTTAAGTTTTGTTTTAGCTTTGGTTAAGCTTAGTTTTAGCTTTGGTTGAGTTTTGTTTTAGCTTTGGTTAAGCTTAGTTTTACTCTTGGTTAAACTTGGTTTTAGCTTTGGTTAACTTTAGTTTTACCTTTGGTTAAGTTTTGTTTTACCTTTGGTTAAACTTAGTTTTACGTTTGGTTAACTTTAGTTTTACCTTTAGTTAAGTTTTGTTTTAGCTTTGGTTAAGCTTAGTTTTAGCTTTGGTTAAGCTTAGTTTTACCTTTAGTTAAGTTTTGTTTTAGCTTTGGTTAAGCTTAGTTTTACCTTTAGTTAAGCTTAGTTTTAGCTTTAGTTAAACTTAGTTTTACTTTTGGTTAATCTTAGTTTAAGCTTTGGTTAACTTTAGTTTTACCTTTGGTTAAGCTTAGTTTTAGCTTTGGTTAAGCTTAGTTTAAGCTTTGGTTAACTTTAGTTTTACCTTTAGTTAAGTTTTGTTTTAGCTTTGGTTAATCTTAGTTTTAGCTTTGGTTAAGCTTAGTTTTAGCTTTGGTTAAGTTTTGTTTTAGCTTTGGTTAAGCTTAGTTTTACCTTTAGTTAAGTTTTGTTTTAGCTTTGGTTAACCTTAGTTATAACTTTGGTTAAGCTTAGTTTTAGCTTTATTCATTTTGGTCCATTTTGGTTAACTAAACAAAAATCGATTTATAACAATTTTACAATGTGACTTTTTTCTTCTTTTAGTAAGTACACCGAATTAATATAAAATAGTTAGTACACGTCGATTTGTACTCCGAAAACATATTTACCGGGTGGTAGCGTGTTAAATCTTCATACAAAAAGGTGATGGGGTTTTGCCACGCGAGAATTATCACGACTATCACACACGGAAACTATTTGCCGGGGAAGTAACGTAAGCCCCGCGAGCTAGATTAATGTGATCGCTCCAACAGGTAAACGGAGAATAAGGTTTTCCCTTACAAGATTATATCGTGAGAGAGAGGTGCACTTTAGAAGTTACAGGTGAAACACAAATTAGATGCAGCACGGACTTCGCGTGCCCACTGGCTTTGGGCATGCGTGGAAGCTGGGACTTATAGTAGGGGAATGGACTCGAAGTTTACTCATGGCCAGATGAAATGTACACATTTTAATTTTTAAATCAAGAGCCTGGTTTTATCACGCAAAAATGCGATAATTTTGAGAGAAAATTTAAATAGTCGTCAAATCGTACCATTCAGAAATCGGTAAGAGTGCCACACTTCAAGTCAGTCCTACTCGGTGGGGTAAATGCGGTTGAAAAGTTAGTTGCATACCCACCGGATATACTCAAGATTACACATTACATTTAAAAGAGACACCTGTTCAATAACGTCTCTTGGTTTATCAAGAGACGTTATTGAACGCTCCTCTGTCCAGAATTTTCTTGAGCTCACTTGGAATTACCAATTACCAACATTCAAGCATGGATTAATTTTAACCATTTTCTATGAATAATTTAGTGAAAATTGGTTTTTGTTTTAAAAATTGAGATAAATCGACTTGAAAACCTAGCGGTAAGTTTTGTAAACTTTCAGTAAATGACGTCACGATATACCAAGTTTGATATTTGAAGTCACCAAAGGAGTGAGAAAAATCCCATGCCGGATTCGAAAATTGGTTTTTGTTTTAACTGAGTTCTAGTTTGAATGAGTTGTTTATTTTTCCTCAATGAGTTGATGAGTTTCAGTTGGAATCACTAGTAGTAGGCTAGTAGATATGGTACATAGTATGAAATTCTGTTTCGTGTTAATATAGGCCGGGCGGCGCTTCGAACTCTTGACGTTCGCGCGCCTCCCGGCACGCTTGGCTTGATATTATGTAACTAGATAACTAACATGCATCTTCTGATCATGCTGGTAGTTTGGAGTAAACACATGTACTCGTACCTACTTCCAATAATATCGGTAGTATATTTACTATCTAATAGTTGCACAATCGTAACAACAATATCAAAGAATGAATAGGTACCACAAAATAATGTGCCAATCTGCCAATGTCACAAGGGAATCTAGGGATGTACAATGTATGACTATATCAATGATAGAACACAAATGTATCGATCTATTACCGCACGCTTTATATTGACAGGTCATTGTCACTTGATATGTAACATCAGGTTGCATTTATTTTGTGTCTATGTTATTTCAACCATATCGGTAGTATATTTACTATCTAATAGTTGTACAATCGTAACAACAATATCAAAGAATGAATAGGCACCACAAAATAATGTGCCAATGTCACTAGGGAATCTAGGGGTGTACCTACATTGTACGACTATATCAATGATAGAACACATGTAACGATCTATTACCGCACGCTTTATATTGACAAGTCATTGTCACTTGATATGTAACATCAGGTTGCATTTATTTTGTGTCTATGTTATTTTCTACATATCAACTGGTACGACTACCTCTATAAAGAAAATTAGAACGAATAGATCTGCACGTAAAACATATCAATACTTTATGAAATATTTCCACACTTGCTACTTTTTGTGAAAATTCGCTTAAGAACCGGCGTTTCCAGGTGCAAACACAACCTGGGAAAATGGGGCTATTCTGAAGACGCTGACTGCAAGTGTGGAGAAGTGCAGACTCATGATCATTGATCATCTCCTGATTTGCAACTTTTATTAAGTTTTATTTTTTATTAAAAAAAAGTTGCAGATCAGGAGATGATCATAAAAAAAAGTTGCAGATCAGGAGATGATCATAAAAAAAAGTTGCAGATCAGGAGATGATCATAAAAAAAGTTGCAGATCAGGAGATGATCATAAAAAAGTTGCAGATCAGGAGATGATCATAAAAAAAAGTTGCAGATCAGGAGATGATCATAAAAAAAGTTGCAGATCAGGAGTTGATCATAAAAAAAGTTGCAGATCAGGAGATGATCATAAAAAAAGTTGCAGATCAGGAGATGATCATAAAAAAAGTTGCAGATCAGGAGATGATCATAAAAAAAGTTGCAGATCAGGAGATGATCTTGAAAAAAGTTGCAGATCAGGAGATGATCATAAAAAAAAGTTGCAGATCAGGAGATGATCATGAGTCTGCACTTCTCCACACTCGCAGTCAGCGTCTTCAGAATAGCCCCAGCGTCCTGATCTGCCACCTACTAGAGCAAACATGCACTCCGGATGACCTGACACATGCAAACGAGAAAGAAATTCATTTGGCAAACCACTGGAGATTCCAAATCTAAAGTTGGTGACACTTGCGGACACGGTAAGTAAGCAAGGTACTGTTCTATTAAAACAACTTACCGTGTAGGTGATCCGCTGTCGGAGGACTGACGCATTGTGCGGCAGAAGTTCAGGACAAACCGTCATCCCCCTGGCTCACCGGTAAAGTTAGACGTAACGCGAGACCCAGAACGAAACTTCGACAGGTACGTTCTCTTTGGCGGAAAGTTTTGATGGAAGTAATACTTCCAACGCGAGACCCAGAACGAAACTTCGACAGGTACGTTCTCTTTGGCGGAAAGTTTTGATGGAAGTAATACTTCTTAAATAAACGAAACACGAGACCCAGAACGAAACTTCGACAGGTACATTCTCTTTGGCGGAAAGTTTTGATGGAAGTAATACTTCTTAAACGAAACTTTTCGCACTCGTGGGATCTCCTTTGAAAGTTTCGCTCAGCGAGACCCAGAACGAAACTTCGACAGGTACGTTCTCTTTGGCGGAAAGTTTTGATGGAAGTAATACCTACTTCTTAAACGAAACTTTTCGCACTCGTGGGATCTCCTTTGAAAGTTTCGCTCATTATTACCACCTTGTCATGCTGTTGTCTTAATGGTTTGTTCACGGTAAGCAGGTTAACACCAGCCTGTTCACACTTCGTCCAAAGTTATATTTCTTCGGGATTTTTCTTCGTTGACAATGTGAACATACTAACTCATTTGTATACGCCTAGAGGCCGCCTTGCGAAAAAAAAAAAATAATAATTTGTTTCGTTCAGTGTGAACGAGCTGTTCCAACATGAGTGTGGATCCCACTTTTACGGAAAGAACAATCAACGAAGTACTTATTTTTTAAACATACCATAAGATTATGTATGTACCTACTATTAACCTTGCGAAAAAAAAAATAATTTGTTTCGTTCAGTGTGAACGGGCTGTTCCAACATAAGTGTGGATCCCACTTTTACGGAAAGAACAATCAACGAAGTACTTATTTTTTAAACATACCATAAGATTATGTATGTACCTACTATTAAAACGTACCCAATACTACAAAAACATAAAATTAATTTACAGCAGCATGCGACTCGGTGGAAAATTGAATTTCAAAAACAAGCTCTGCTAGTAGTGGTTAAGTTCAGTGGTTTCAGCAAACTATTTAGCCAGGGCCGGATTAGCCCCCCGCGGGGCCCGGGGCAGTTTCAAAGGCGCGGGGCCCCCAGTTTGGGCTGATCGAACTTGAAATTTGAAGATGCATGATAAATTAGCATTCCCCAACTCGAAAAAGGAAGAAGAAAAAGAAGTATTTAAAGTGCGAGAGTACTTACTACATATTTATGTAGCACTCGGTACATAATAAAATTGATTTTGCCCCATAATAGGTAAGTGCTTTTAACAGACATCCATTCCTGGATCCCTTATTTAGACAGCGGGGGAAACTGCTAGTGGTGGTTAAGTTCAGTGGTTTCAGCAAACTATTTAGCAGAGGAACTATAACAACTATGGAAGCTGTAAACTTCTAGTAAAAATGTTCTTATATTTACTGCCCACACTTGTTAACCCTTTTACTTGGTTATGGTTACATATTTTGAGGTTCTGTAAGTATCATCCAGAATCCATATTATTATAAAGGCACCACACAATCTTTTCATTATAATACTAGTGGTTGACCCGTCCTTTGTACGGGACCACCACACACACACAAATACACCCCCCACACACACCACACCCATAGCACCCTTAGTACAAATTGATGAGGTATATTCTATTTTATTCTATTCTATTCTGTTCTATTCTACCTTCCCAAGTCCTCAGACCCAACAGCTAGGAAAGTATCTAAAGACTCCGAGAAAAATATGCAAAGTATCTTTCTCTTCGTGAGGATCTAGAGGCTAGATACGCAAAATAGAGCAAGACAACCCTGTGTGGTCTCGATTTGGAAACTTTTTAATACGTTTGATGCAAATTTCGAAAAGTTTTTGTTCTCTCATTTAGAAAGTTGGGAAAATCTGGAAATTCAGCGAGGGAAAATCTCGGATGTAATCCTCAAATGAAGAGTTTTCTTCTCATGGTTTTGAAATGACGAAGATTGTGAGCTTAATTACCTTAAATGGATAGTTACCGCTTTACACTTGACCTAGATATTAACTACTAGAAATCTGATATGGATAGTTACCGCTTTACACTTGACCTAGTTATTAACTACTAGAAATCTGATATGAACAAAGAGCAAGGATTACAAGGGAAAGATTCAGGAATGAAAAACATAAGGAAAGCACACAATCCTGAGTTTTTGGACAACGTTGCTCCGCAATAGGGATTGATACTTATACCTACTTCTAAGCTCTTTTTTTACAAGGTTAGATGTTAAATCAACACCAATCATATTACCCATTTATAAGGTTAAGTTCTACAGGCTTTCCGTGTCCTTAAAAATACCTTTAGGACACTCCTATGATACGGAAGGTAGGTAGGTACCTATTTTTTAAGGTACACCGAATAGGTAATGGAAATAGTCAATTTTTTTTTTTTTTTAATTTTGTTTTTAAATCGAATACCTAGTACCTATGTAGGTGCTAGGTAGTGTACAATACGAATGCCTACTTCCAGAGGCATAATAAGTACATATCTCTACTTTTCAGGAACGCTTTTTTTACTTATGTCATCTCATGATTCTAAATAAAATGGGCCAATAAAAATAATAGATATGTACATTAATAATTTTTTAAGAACACTTTTAAACTTATTTTGATAGAATCTTTGAATTTGATGGACCCATAAGATCAATATAAAATTTATAACCAGAATCTAGAATTCATTTTCAGCCCGTCCTTCCTTTATTATTACGATAGTAATAAAAAGGTATAAGGGATGGTACATTAATAATTTTTTAAGAACACTTTTAAACTTATTTTGATAGAATCTTTGAATTTGATGGACCCATAAGATTAATATAAAATTTATAACCAGAATCTAGAATTCATTTTCAGCCCGTCCTTCCTTTATTATTACGATAGTAATAAAAAGGTATAAGGGATGGGCTATTGTATTCGCTTCGGTGTCGTCTGTCTGTCTGTCACTCCGTCTGACCCCATAGAAGGACTTATCCAAACCTGGTCGACCTATATATCAAACTAGTGGTTGACCCGTCCTTTGTACGGGACCACCACACACACACATTACCCACACTACACACCCATCACACAGACCACACCCATCACACTCATACACACCACACCCATCACATACACACCACACACATCACCCACACTACACACCCATCATACACACCACACCCATCACACACCACACACACATCCACCACACACACACACGGTCGCACTATGCGCTCCCTGACATGTCCCGCAGTGCATCATAATAGGTATAACTTTGAACCGCCGCAATTTTGAATCAGGATTGAATGTGAAAATTTCAAGTAGCCTATGTCACCCGGAGTCGGAGTACTTTTCTTAACAACCACAAAAAATTTCATCAAAATCGGTAGAGCCGTTTTCTCATGAAAAGAGGACAACCAAAGGTCTATTTAGCGTGACAGACATACACACAGACAGACAGGCAGACAAACAGAAATTTTTTTAATGTGATTTTTGGAATCGTGGATCCATAAGGAGTAAGAATAACTAAAAATTTCACGATTCTAAGCAATGTACAGACAAATCGGCAAGGGTACAGGGCTACAGGTGTACTGGAACTGGGCAAGTGTACAGGGCTACAGGTGTACTGGAACTGAGCAAGGGTACAGGGCTACAAAAGTCTTCCATTTTTAACCCGAATTCGTTGCGGAAAATGAGCCTCCGCTCTTTGGAGGAGTGTTTATTTGATGTTTGACAGACTGACTTTCTTTTTACTTTTCTAACATCCCAGTCTTGACATTGTCTTGATAGTTTTCATATTGTGAATACTTGTGGTTTCAATATCACTTTCCCCATCTTGGAAAAGTATCGCGACTTGTCACTTTGACACAACCTGTTTCCTATCCGAAACTTGTAATTTTCCATAAATTATGGCCTAGATACCAAAGAATGGTACAAGAAGAAGTCATCAGTAGTTATACATTAATTAACAAAATTGTGATGAGATTTGAAAAAGAAATAAACTTAACCTATGATTACTACGAGCAGTAGGTATGTTGGTATTGGTGTTACCAAATAGCCAAATACCTACCTCACTATGCGAGTACTAATGGTGTGTCATATCATAACAAAGGGAAAAGATTCATGATGGCATGAAATTACATGAACAGAATAAATTTATGATTTCAGTATCTAAAAAATGTATGTAACTTTAACAACTATTCACCTATTAGTTTCCAAGTGTGGGAAATATTCGAAGGGACATAAGAACTTCGAACTTTTCTGGCATAGCATCAGATAAAATTTATAATCTATTTAGTTTCCAAGTGTGGGAAATATTCGAAGGGACATAAGAACTTCGAACTTTTCTGGCATAGCATCAGATAAAATTTATAATCTATCTTATCTATCTTTTGTCTTACCCTAATTCTTTCTCATTCATTTTAAATACTTACACCTAGGTAATTTTCTTCCCACTTTTTCTTTGACTATTTTTTGTCGTTTTTTCTGTGGAATCTCCATCTATTGCCCTCAGGAAACTGACTGGACCTTTTTTCAAGATCGGAGCTGTTTATAACTTATGGCAACCAAGGGCTAACATTTATTTAATCAAACCAAAACGAAATGTAGGAAGTTGAGTTTTGAAAATTAAGTTCAAAGTTTCAACCCATTTTAATTTTGGTCAAACTTTTTATGGGTTCAAATTTTATTGACTTGCTTTTAGTTACAATATTGAGCAATATAAATACCTACACTTTTGTTGAAAGTTGGACTTTTTACTTACTTATTCATATTTCAGAATACACTAAAACTTACATGTGGATAAAATGAATATCAGCCAGTGACACTTTGGGACACTTACCTGTAACAAGAGAGACAAAAAAAAAATCATATTTAAAATTTGAAAGTAGCTATCTACCAAATTATAGGAAGGAAGTTCAAATGCCATATTGCCATGGCGCCATGCTATTTTGCAAAATTTGAGAAAATGTCATAAAAATCCTAAAAAGGCTTATTTTGCCATGAAAAATACCATAAAAAGCCTAAAAATACTTACTTTTTTGCTTATTTTGCCATATTTTAAGCAGTTTTGGGTAAAATATAAAACTTTAAGAACAAAAGAAAAAAAAATGCAAAAAAGTACTAAAAAAACCGTACTTAAATAGTGGTTATGCCTTTGGGAAAACATTTAGCATGAAAGGTCTATTCCTAATGTAAAAAGTCCTCAAAAATCCAAATCTGAAGTCAAAACAGCGAAAAATTATTTTAAAAGGTTGAAAATTCAATTTTTTTGACGTTCCAAGGGAAAAATGTAAAAAAGTTGCGACTGATTCCTTAAAAAATTGCTTATTTTGCCATGTTTTGAAAAAATAAATGCCATATTTCCCAAAATAAGTACCATATTGCCATGTTCTTTAGTGCCATATTTTCGAAAAATAAGTGCCATATTCTGAACTTCCCTGCTTATAACGCTAGAATGAACAATGAATACTTGCCCAAAACCTGACAGATTGGTTGTCTCCCCCATCATGCCTGTCATTATCAAATGCATGCAATGGAGAGGTTGTAAGAGAAAACTCTGGATGATTGAAAATTATTTAAAGAGGGAGTCAGGTCTTACATCACCTAAGGTTTTTCAGAAAGGTAGATATTTATGATCAATTTAGAAAACATTTTTTTAGCTAATTTCCCGCAGGGATGAGTTGTTCATTTTTCCGCTAAGTCACAACTTTGGGTCGGGAAACTTGATTTTTTTTTTTTTGTTTTTTATTTTAACAATCTGTATTTGATTAGGTAGAAGACCTCAAAGTGTGAAAATTTTGCCATTAGAGCTAGCCTTTAAAAAATGTAGGGTACCTTCAAAATCGCTGATTTCTTTTTAAAAATTCTTTGACTTGGGACAATACAGGGTGTGATTTGATATCAGTGGCAACTTGAATACATCCATGCTCACCTCTAAATTCCCATAATAGGTATAAATATAGGCAGGTAGAATTATAGAGATACATTACGTTAATTTATAACCAAGATTACGTGAAGGTTAGGACAAACTACAGACCAATCGCTATAAGTAAGATCTAAAATTCATAATTAAATAGCTATTGATCCGCTACATTAAGATCTAAAGACTACACTGGTTTTTCCAAGTTCAACCCTGGATTTGAGAGAACCTTTAGTAAAACCGGTCTACTGGCAAACCTATAGTGAAAGACCAACAACTGTATATAACAGGTCCTTGTCCAGGATTTCAACGAGGGGGTGAGTAGATGCTACAAATTTTATAGGCCAATTCTTTTTAGTATTGGGACATTGGGTATACCTAAGTATGAGTATAGTAGGTATGTACTAAATTTAGGGACAAATAAACCCGAAGGGAGGCCCGGTCCCCCTGGGATAGGGTTGGGACATCGAGACGAAAACATCGATGTTCGATACATCGATGTTTTTAAACTTCGATACTCGTATATCGAGTATCCGATGTATCGTAATCAAAAACATCGATGTTCGATGTTTCCATCGAAAGAAAAACATCGATGTTGACATAGATGTCTTTGTTCCGATGTATCGATGTTTTCAAAACATCGATGTCGATGTCCCAACCCTACCCTGGGAACTCCCCCTAATTAAGTCTTAGGGCCCTGGTATCTAATATATTATATCGTATACGATAATACCAGGAGGCAGGTAATCACTAGGCAAAAAGTAACACCTCTGAAGGGGGTTGAACCTGGGATTCTGAGAAAACCAAACGAGCATAGGCCTTTTTTTTTACTTTCTATTACGATTGGTAAGTAATGAGAAAGTATTGCAATCGGTCCAAATTTTCCTTTTGATGGTTGACTTTTTTCTTCCTTTCGAAAAAAATACCTCTATTTTTATCTTTTAAAAGAGGAGTGTGCTCTGTGTCGTAGTAATACGCTCACTATTCAAAAGTTACAGGGAGGGATGGAGAAGGATTTTTGAGACATACTGTATAGTCAACACGAGGAACTCGAGTAAGGAAAATTCTTGTAAAATGAACCCGCGGGAAAAACAATGCTGTTGCTATTTTTTTAAACATTACCTAAGTTGTCTGCCCAAGATTTTTATTTATTTTTTTATTTTATTATTATCTATTATTTCTATCGACTCATTTACATTAATATAATCTCAAGCTGGATTCAGACGACACAAGTTGTGTTTTTATATAAACTGAATCATTAAATGTATTTAATTTTATACAGGTTTAAAGTCACTGGATAACTGCTAAGGGATTTTAGAGACTGGGGTTTTACCCTTCATTTAGCGATCAGCGACCTCACAAAGCCTGTGAGCATTAAGGATACGGGCTTCAAAGCAGGAGTATGTTGTTTTTACTTTCCTTATCCTATAACCTATAGGAAGGAAAGTAATGTAATCGAGACAAAATTTCGATGGTCAGTTTTTAGTGCCAAAACACGTTTTGAGGTCCCTAGAGCCTAAATCCAAAGTTTCAGCCATTGGTCCGTGTGTATGTCTGTGTGTCTGTCTGTCTGTAAACAAAATATCTCGAGAACGGTAAGAGCTAGAGACTTGAAATTTGGTATGTAGATGTCAAATGTGACAAGGATGCGACACGAAACTTTTGGTTAAGATGGTTAAGGTCGGTGCAACGCTTGGCGGTATTTTGCCGCTTTTTGGTGATTTTGGGCGTAATTCATTATTATCTCGGGAACGGTATGAGCTAGAGACTTGAAATTTGGTATGTAGTCCACAAAAGTGACAAGGATCTAACTCGGTATTTTGGTCGATTTTCGGCGGTTTTCGACCACTTTTGAAGTCGGTTTTCAGCTATACTGACTAAACGGTTAGAGATATTGTAAAAGTAAGAATAGAAAAACACCCAAATAAGCATAATTTAATAGGATACAAGGTCGGTGCAACGCTTGGCGGTATTTTGCCGCTTTTTGGTGTAATTTATTATTATCTCGGGAACAGTATGAGCTAGAGACTCGAAATTTGGTATGTAGTCCACAAAAGTGACAAGGATGTAACTCGAAAATTTGGTTACCATAGGTGCTGCGGTTGGCGGTATTTTGGCCGATTTTTGGCGGTTTTCAGCTATACTGACTAAACGGTTAGAGATATTGTAAAAGTAAGAATAGAAAAACACCCAAATAAGCATAATTTAATAGGATAAGGAAAGTCGTGTGATGTTCACACCAGATTTTTTTCAAGGGGTTTGTTAGAGGGAACTGTAACAACAGATATCTTGTCGTCAAGAAATCCAGGAGAGAAGAAATACAGGACAGGAGAAAGCCAGCCGTTCCGAGAACGAGCCTCGTCCGTTGCGGGAATCGAACTCGCGACCTAACGCTTACACTCCAAGTCTCCAAGTTATCTAGGCTGTAGCTGGCTCTCGAGTCGTCTAAATTAGAGACAATATAATATTATGTACATGGTTTTCCTCATACTAAATCCCAGGAGGAAGAACAGTGAAGGAAAATCGTATAATATGAGAGATTAGAGGTTGGTTCACTTGATAATTATGACGTCATGCGAGGACTGATATAATCAAATTGTATCTTAATTTTTAAATACAGCGAGAATAAATGTATAGCTATGTATAATCAAATTGTATCTTGATACAGCTCTATTAAAGGTAGATATAGATGCATATAATCAAATTGTATTTTGATACAGCGCGAAGGTAGGTAACTACTGAAGCTTGAGTGATCCAATCAACTTGTTAGAATGTAGTTGTCAGGTTGCACTAAGACACTAAAGGTCTCCCATGTACAAGGCAAGTACAATAGCTAAGCACTCGGTCATGGAAGTCAACTCATTTTACTATTTACTATGGGAGCTGACTGAAATAAATCTTTTGATGGCACCTTACCAAATCTTATTATGATGTTAGATTTTCTAAGGAAGACCTTAAGCTTACTACAAGCATAATTACTCCTGCATTAATGAACCCATTGCTTGTCCATTGATGTTTTAATTTTAACTTTTTTATCTCATTTTTTTTTTTTTTTTTTTTTTAGTTTTTAGGTAACTTTTTAGGTACTTATGAATTATCCTCAGAGGTATCCATCAAATAGAAAACTGAAACAAAGGCTAATCATAATGTTAACTAGCCTAATGCCAAAGTCGAACAAAGTCCCATGATAGTGAGTGGACTGTAAAATCAAAGAATTGGGTAAAATTTATCTTGAAGAATTGCTCATTTTAAGTTCTTATACCTAACCCTATAAAAAGTTGCCAAGATTTGACAGTCCTTGCTTTTTTTAAAAGAGGAAGGTACCGAACGAAAATTTGAGGAATTACTTGAACTTAGTATCAAATTATACCTTTTTTTTGTTGAGGGGCGGGAATTGAATATATGACCGGAGGAACGGGGGACCTTCTATATAAAATCCGGGAAATTCGAGTATCACCCTTGAAACAAAAAGCTGAGGCAAACCGAAAGACACACACATAGGAAAATGAGTAAAACTCCACAATCAATTACATAAGTAACTCGAGAAATACACCTAATCACTATTGAATTACATTACACAAGAAAAAAAAAAAACAGGGGGAATCAAAAAAATAAGGAAGAACAAGCTGGGTCCGTCCCTCCGGGAATTTTTCAGCCCGTAGTTTATTCGATCGTGATTAGAGAAAATCAGTACCTATGTACCTACAAGGAGAAAGAGAGAGAGAGGAAAAAGAGGAGAAACAAGCTGGGTCCGTCCCTCCGGGAATTTTTTAGCCCGTAGTTTATTCAAGATCGTGATTAGAGAAAATCAGTACCTATGTACCTACCTAATTTGTTTAATATTCAGTTTATTATCATTCTTGTTTTGATTTTACTTTCATGTAATGATTTAAAATCAAGACTAGAGCCCGTTCTCCCTTTATTCCCAATATAACCTTTGAAATTCCGTATCATAAAGGTCCCATGGTCAGTGCCATTTCTTATCCCTAATTGTTCCCATTTCTTACTTCCTCTGTCCCATTTCTTACTCCCTCTGTCTTTTCATTTCAGAAAATATCTCATCAAAACTGAGCACTGTTTATTAGGCAAGGGAAAATGAGTCCAGCACTTTTATTTTCAGTCTCATTTAGCCATATAAATGTGCTACCTATATTCTATTCAATTTTATTCTATCCTATTCTATTCCATTCTATTCTATTCTATTTAAGAAAGTACAATAACTTAGAGCGGTTCTACTAAACAACCTCTAAATCAGACTACAGGGGGGATGCGAAGATCTCCCACTGAGTTTATCATTAGAACTTCATAAGTACAGGGTGCCCAAAAATTACACTTCTCATCAGTTCCCCCCCTCCCCTGTGGTGAAAACTGCAGTGGAAGCTTGGTTTGACGACTCACCACATAGCTGTGAAATGTTGACTCGAGAATGGTGGTTACTCACTACACAGGGTTTTCAAGGAACTTCACAAAGGGTAGTAACAAATGGCTTTATTATGCAAAGTAAGTGGGTGGTTTTAATCATGAAGGGATAAGGCTTGTTTCCTAACAGCTGGCTTTCTCCTATCCTGTCTTCCTTCTTTATTGTTAATATTATTATTATTTTTTTTTTTAAGATCATAATTTCAACACTGTATTTGAGAAAATATATAATAATCCTAATCCTAAACACAGCAATAACTGAAATGTTACAATAGGTACATAAAATGATGAAAAATAAATTAAAGGGACTTAAACAAAGGTCATTAGGTAATATAAAAATATTAAAATAAGTGAGGTTTAGGGTCCAAGTTGTTGTAATGATCGATGCATTGCATGGTATATGGGAGATTTTAGGTAATGTTCATTTCTTGAGCTAGCAAGATTGAAAAAAATTGACATAGTATTTGGGCGTAATCTGGGTTTTGGTACTTGCAAATTAATATTGGAAACAATGTAAGGACTATCTATTTGGTTGTTGAATATGTTCTTAAGGAATGTGATTTGATTTTGATTGAATCTTGATTGTACTGAATCTATAGGTACATTTTCTATTAACAAGTTGTAAGGTATGTAATGAGGAAACTTTGGAGATAGAAACCATTCATCTTTTGGAAAAGGTACCTAATGAATTTTTTATTAATGATTTCAATTCTATCTCTGTCTAAGTACTTGGGTTTGAGAATTTCTTTGATTTTGGGACAATAAGACCCTAGCAAAACTACCTTACTTAATGTGAAGTTTACCATAATGGCTAAAAGGTTGAGAGCCACTGTTCTAGACCAGTCTAACTAGGTTGCATATGTTTTAATTCAAGTATTTTGGATTTGGTTTTCCTGTTGGATTAAAATCTATCCAATGTACAAATATTCAACACAGGTAAGTATGTAAGTATGTAGGTATTACATGAAGAAAATTTACCTCCTTATGAGTTCCCTTGAACCCTCGGGAACTTCATGGGAGATCCCTAGCCCTCTTGGATTAAAATCTATCCAATGTACAAATATTCAACACAGGTAAGTATGTAGGTATTACATGAAGAAAATTTACCTCCTTATGAGTTCCCTTGAACCCTCGGGAACTTCATGGGAGATCCCTAGCCCTCGGAAAGATGCACAGTTCAACAAACCACTGGGTAATTGCCGATTCTAATTATTCCCCGGTGTTTCAAAATGAAACAAAGAACAAAAACACTGAAGATGAGGATAGTAGGGTGCTTACCATTTTGGATGTGGCAGATTGGTCTCTGTGCAAGGTATGATATCAATACTTCACTAGGACCATTCCTACGTTCAGTACAACGTGTGACCGAGATATCAGAGGAAAATTACATCGTAAAATGAATGGAATAAAAGATTAGAGTAAAAAATCTGCAAACTTCTGCAGTCTGCACTTTTCGCATAAAAATTATTAAAAAAAAAATCAAATTTGCGATTTTGCGAATCGGAGTAAAATTTTGTCAACAAAGACTGCTGGCGCTAAAGACTTCTTGTGGTAAACTTCTGAACTTTTATATATAAAAAAAATCAAATTATCAAATTTGCGATTTTGCGAATCGGAGTAAAATTTTGTCAACAAAGACTGCTGGCGCTAAAGACTTCTTGTGGTAAACTTCTGAACTAAAAGACGTATTTTGTTCAAAGTGATGAAGAAATACGCCTACTGGACGGTTTAGAATATTTTAGTAGGTAAAAGAAAAATTCTCCATCAGTTTACATGAAATCAAAAAATCAAATCAAGAATGATAATAAACTGAATATTAAACAAATTAGGTAGGTACATACATAGGTATTCTTTACGATCGAATGTAAAATCAAAAAATCAAATCAAGAATGATAATAAACTGAATATTAAACAAATCAGGTAGGTACATAGGTATTCTTTAACCACGATCGAATAAACAGGCTAAAAAATTCCCGGAGGGACGGACCCAGCTTGTTATTTTAAAAATGGCCAGCGTTGATCATCTAAACAAAAATCGACTTCAGTAGCAAATAGGAACTGCCTGAGAGGAGAAGAACACATACCAATAGATCAATGTGATTTCTCAATTTTTAGCCTTAAGATACCATGTATCTTAATTAAGAATCTTAAGGCTAAAAAATTGAGAAATCACATTGATTGATCTCAGGTACCATAAGCTTTGTACAAAACAATACAGATAATAATTCTCGTGGTCTCGTGCAGCATATCTAAATAGGAACTGCCTGAGAGGAGAAGAACACATACCAATAGATCAATGTGATTTCTCAATTTTTAGCCTTAAGATACCATGTATCTTATTTTTGAGGGATGTCGAGTTATTTCTAGGCGTTTCCGAGCTTGTTCTAGGGTCGTCTCTAATTCTAGGGTTGTCTCTATTTCTAGGGTCGTCTTTAGTTCTAGGGTTGTTGGAGCTTATTCTAGGGTCGTCTCTATTTCTAGGGTCGTTTCTATTTCTAGGGTTGTCTCCATTTCTAGGGTTGTTGGAGCTTGTTCTAGGGTCGTTTCTAATTCTAGGATTGTCCCTATTGGTAATGTCGTGAGAGCTATTTCTGTGACTATCTGAGGTATCCTGCGTTCTGTTGGGTTTATGCTTCACATGACTTGGCCTGTCTTTTGGTTTCCCCGTACTACTGCTTTTGAGGGATGTCGAGTTATTTCTAGGCGTTTCCGAACTTGTTCTAGGGTCGTCTCTAATTCTAGAATCGTCTCTATTTCTAGGGTTGTCTCTATTTCTAGGGTCGTCTTTAGTTCTAGGGTTGTTGGAGCTTGTTCTAGGGTCGTCTCTAATTCTAGGGTTGTCTCTATTGGTAATGTCGTGGGAGCTATTTCTGTGACTATCTGAGGTATCCTGCGTTCTGTTGGGTTTATGCTTCACATGACTTGGCCTGTCTTTTGGTTTCCCCGTACTGATTCTGGAGTTACTGCCAGCACTGCTCAAAATGTGTCCAGGCTCGCTTGACGTATTAGAAGCATGAACCCCACGTTGAGTAGCGCTGGGTTTCGAATGTCCTGAAGCTGAGGATGTACTTCTCGAGTCCCAAGTGTCCAGGCTGGCTTGACGTATTAGAAGCATGAACCCCACGTTGAGTAGCGCTGTGTTTCGAATGTTCTGAAGCTGAGGATGTACTTCTCGAGTCCGAACTCTTCTTGGTCGAACTATCCGGGTCTGAGCTACTCGTACCGTTCTCCGAGACGTCTCGGGACAGTCTCAGCGTGTTCTCCAGGTCGGACACATCGATGAAATTGACGCG
>NW_007377546.1:7323-41846 GCF_000475195.1 Diaphorina citri | reverse complement strand
CCGGTGGGTGGGGGGGGGGGGGAGGCTCATATTTCACTCCTGTAATTTTACTGTGGTCATTACACTGCTGCATGTGGTCTGTGGTCAGATGATTGAGAAGAGACATTGAACATTTGCTGGATCAATGTAAAAGAATAAACACCAACATCAACACCAACAACATGACATATGAGAGTTATGTGCTATGACGCTAACAGAATCAATCAATCTGTTATCTTTGTTTTGAGATCTATAGAATTACTTACACATTATTATGTAGGGAGGCAAGGACCTTAGTAACACAGGACAGGTTCACTCACCTGATGCCCGATACCATACACAGTTGTGTTTGCAATTCAAACTAGGGTGAGTCAAAAGATTTATTAAAGTGTTTATTGAGCATGCTTGTATCGGGTGTTGAATTGAGTCCCAAGACCCTTTTTTTGGGCGTTTTAGAGCCAAAAGATTACGTTTAAAAAAAAAAATTGAGACACGTACCTAGATATAAAATCTATGAATTGAATCTTCTACTTTGCCTCTCCTCGTTCCAACAGAGTCAGCGATCAGCGATCGAGGGGAAAATGTCTCTGCTTTTAAAGACCAAGCACAAGTCCTCATGATGGTTGACTGCGGTTCAGGACGAGCCAGCCACCTTAACATGGCTAGAGCTAGAGACCATCACCCCGGTATACAATATACATCTATAGCAGATACAGAAGATATCTTTATCCTGCTATTGCCATTCGGCGAAAGCTAAAGCCGCTACAACAACAACAACAACAACAACAATAAGAACAAAATGTCTCTTCTCTGAGTTAAATAACTCTTTTTTTTTTTTTTTTCATTTTTATTTTTTATTTTAAAGATACACACGGACCAATGGCTGAAACTTTGGATTTAGGCTCTAGGGACCTCAAAACGTGTTTTGGCATCAAAAACTGACAACATACTCCTGTTTTGAAGCCCGTATATCCTTAATGCTCACAGGCTTTGTGAGGTCGCTGATCGCTAAATGAAGGGTAAAACCCCAGTCTCTAAAATCCCTTAGCAGTTATCCTTATAGGATAAGGAAAGTAAAAACAACATACTCCTGCTTTGAAGCCCGTATCCTTAATGCTCACAGGCTTTGTGAGGTCGCTGATCGCTAAATGAAGGGTAAAACCCCAGTCTCTAAAATCCCTTAGCAGTTATCCAGTGACTTTAAACCTGTATAAAATTAAATACATTTAATGATTCAGTTTATATAAAAACACAACTTGTGTCGTCTGAATCCAGCTGTCTTTCGATTCTCCATTAGGTTGTTCTCTTCCCACTCGGTCATTACCAGGTCGATTTTCTCTTCCTCCTGGTTTGGAATTTCGGTCCTCACTCCCCGATTCCTCTCTACTCTGACTACTGGATGCGTCTCTATGCCTGTTTTTCCTATGAGCCGTGGACCCAAGCTTACTATTGGTTATGATGAGGGTTTTCCTACTCACCGCTCCGTCCGGGGATTTCCTTCCCGTGCCTCGGGTAGCATTAAGATCCTCGGGTAGAGAACGTGACGACCGCCGAGTCTCAGGAGTGTCCCGGGGACTCTCGGTTTGGCCGGTAGCCGGAGCTCTGTCCCGCGTGTCTGGGGGTTTCCGCGAGTCCACTGGATGCGTCTCTATGCCTGTTTTTCCTATGAGCCGTGGACCCAAGCTTACTATTGGTTATGATGAGGGTTTTCCTACTCACCGCTCCGTCCGGGGATTTCCTTCCCGTGCCTCGGGTAGCATTAGGATCCTCGGGTAGAGGACGTGACGCCCGCCGAGTCTCAGGAGTGTCCCGGGGACTCTCGGTTTGGCCGGTAGCCGGAGCTCTGTCCCGCGTGTCTGGGGGTTTCCGCGAGTCCGTGTCTTTCTCCTTCGTGTTCCCCGTGGCGTGACCTCTCTCCCGCGCCTCCTGCTTCTTCAGACTGCTCGCATTCCCCTGCGCTTTGTCCGCCAGCGCGTTTTTCTCCCGCGCCTTCTTCTTCTCCTCGCAGGCCGCTAGGAGGCGTTGCAGTCGCATGGTTTCATTCTGCTTGGCGTAGTTCTCCAGTTGTGTGTCACGCTCTGCGTTGTGATCCTCAAGACAAGCCAGTAGTAGACGAGCTGGGGAGTGGCGCTGCAGGATCCAGATGATTTCTATGTTGTGCTGGAGGAGGCTGAGGGTGGAGTGGTTGACTGCCTTAGTGATGTTATGAGAGAGGTCGTATGGGTCTTGAATACATAGCGCGGAGGAGATCTTGAGAGAATCCTTGGGGAACTCGAGAGCATATCTGAAAATAATCATGAAACAAGTTAAAATATAAATGAAAAAAAATCACAAGTCACAAATATTATTTGGACGAACTTATCGGAGGTCCCAGAGTCGATTTCCGGCAGGGTCGGAGTTTGGGGTGCACCCATTTACAGTTCCCTCTAAGAAAGCTCTTACCAGGTTCAACTTGGAACACGTCCACTTCCATGGGATGTTGAGGTTGTATGTACAACGGCATAACTCGGATGTTAAGATTGAAATCATTCTTGTAGTGCTGTCAGTTTCCTCTAAAGATAAACTTTTGAAATTCAGAGCACATATTTAGGTAAGGTATAAAAACATACCTTGAATTTCAGCTCTTAATACCAAGTAGTTCCGGAGATATAGAGGCGCAAAAATCGCAATTTTTTTACTCACTCACTCATCAAAATGATCAGGCACTTCCCGATGTCGTAGAAACTTGAAATTTAGCAGGCTGGTAGGTTTTGATGAGTAAGTAAAGGGAACAATCTGAAAATCGGCAAAAGTTGCACTGGGCTCCGCCCACAGGCGGAAATAACCGCTTTTTGGCCGTTTTCACTAAACAATTAGAGACACCTATCGAAAACGTTATGAGAGTAACCCCCTCCCCCCCCAAAACCATACCTAAAAACCCTGAAATATTAGTTTTTAATAACATCAGAACAACGGTTAGCGGTGTTTTACCGTATTTTTACATTTCGACCACTTTTTTACTGACTAAAGGCTTAATTAAGTACCTATCGAAAATGATATGGTAGTATACTCGTATGTTGACATCTTGATCTACTACCGTGACATGACAAAAATGATAGACACTAATAACACCAACAACAACACTAACAAAAAGAACAAAACATCAACAACAACAGCAACAACTTATAGGAAAAAAAATTGCAAAGAGCTAGGTAATAAGAAGATCTGTAGTTACCTACTAATCATATGTAAATACACAATTAGAAAAAAGGAGTGAGATCCCCCACAATAACAACAACACCAACACTAACAAAAACAACAAAACATCAACAGCAACAACTTATAGGAAAAAAAAGTTTGCAAAGAGCTATAATTTAATTTAAATATGTTTTCTACTCAAATAAATAGGTACCTTATTAAACCTGAAACCTGAAGGAAAAACAGCCAAGTTGAAATTGAGAGAAGGTTGAAGGAATTAAAATTCAGCATTTTCAGCAGGCACGAAAAACTGGGAATGCAGACTTGGCCTTAGATCCCCCACAAAAACGCAATTGTGAAAAAAGGCCAAGTTCCTATCGAAAAATATCGGCCTATAAAAGTGGTGATATCAGAAAATTAAGGCCAAGTCTGCATTCCCAGTTTTTCGTGCCTGCTGAAAATGCTGAATTTTAATCTCACCTTCAAAGATATTTTTATTTCTTTATTTTTTATTTATTATACCTACCTTATTTATACTGTCGGCTAAGACTAAAATAGGCTTCCTCTAAAGATAAACTTTTGAAATTTAGGGCACATATTTAGGTAAGGTATATAAACATACCTTGAAATACCAAGTGGTTACGGAGATATAGAGGCGCAAAAATCGCAATTTTTTTACTCATTCATTCACTCACTCACTGACACTCATCAAAATGATCAGGCACTTCCCGATGTCGTAGAAACTTGAAATTTGGCAGGATGGTAGGTTTTGATGAGTAAGTAAACGAAAAAATCTGAAAATCGGCAAAAGTTGCACTGGGCTCCGCCCACAGACGGAAATAACCGCTTTTTGGCGGTTTTCACTAAACGGTGAGGGATATCGAAAAAGTTACGAGAGTAGACCCCCCAAAACCATACCTAAAACCCCCGAAATATTAGTTTTTATTAACATCAGAACAACGGTTAGCGGTGTTTTACCGTATTTTTACATTTCGACATTTTCGACCCCTTTTTACTGACTAGAGGCTTAGTTAAGTACCTATCGAAAATGATATGGTAGTATACTCGTATGTTGACATCTACTACCGTGACATGACAAAAATGATAGACACTAATAACACCAACAACAACACTAACAAAAACAACAAAACATCAACAACAACAGCAACAACTTATAGGAAAAAAAGTTTGCAAAGAGCTAGGTAATAAGAAGATCTGTAGTTACCTACTAATCATATGTAAATACACAATTAGAAAAAAGGAGTGAGATCCCCCACAAAAACGCAATTGTGAAAAAAGGCCAAGTTCCTATCGAAAAATATCGGACTATAAAAGTGGTGATATCAGAAAATTAAGGCCAAGTTTGCATTCCCAGTTTTTCGTGCCTGCTGAAAATGCTGAATTTTAATTCCTTTAACCTTCTCTTAATTTCAACTTGGCTATGTTTTCTACTCAAATAAATACCTAACTAAACCTGAAGGGTTTGTTCTTGAAATAGCTGGCAATCTCCTTCTGTCTTTTGGATAGGAACTTAGCCTTTTTTCACATTTGTGTTGGTTTTATTTACTCTATATTATTTATAATCTTTAAATTTCGTAAAAATATAATGATGAAAATAATTTCTTGTCAGTTTTTGATCACATTTTTTTACTTTCTATTATTTACACTGCAGATGATACGGAAGGTAGGTAGGTACCTATTTTTTAAGGTACACCGAATAGGTAATGGAAATGGTCAATTTTTTTTTTTTAATTTTGTTTTTAAATCGAATACCTAGTACCTATGTAGGTGCTAGGTAGTGTACAATACGAATGCCTACTTCCAGAAGAAACACAAAATTCCGAATCCGAAGACAGTGACAGTGTGAGAATCTGAAAAAGTCCACAAGACAAGAGGTTGATGACGGATCCTGTTACTTAGTATGCTTGACGTGCAAGAGGATTTCAGTAAACATGTTTCTTGTGCTGAAAACACAGGAGAGGAGTTTGATACACTTCAAAGTTACATTTGATACATAAAGGAATCTAATTTCCAGTTAGGGAAAGGAAAACTTCACCGTAAACGTAAAGAAGTTGCCCAAGTTTTCACGTCTGATAACAGTGTCGTACCTCGTGGTAAATTCCTATAACTGTGCTAATTATCAATTTATCAAAGAAAAAAGAAATGCCCGATAGGTACATATCTTGATGAATTCTTGAAAACTTTTAAATAATATCTACCTATAGTAAAATTAGCTTTAATATGAAATAATACAGTTAAACCTCCGACAAGCTAACACACTTGTTCTCCAAGGTTTTGTCCGCTATTAGGAGGTGTCCAGTATTCGGATGTGTCCAAGATTCAAGATGACTGATAATAGCACAAAAACAGGCAAATTATGTTCCCAAATCGTACTAAACCAAGTTAATCTGCGGCATTAGAACGTTAACAAACATAATACATACCCTTTCTTGAAAAAAAAAAATCAAAGTTAAGCAACGTTGGTCATATTTGGTAACTGGATGAGTGACTGTCTACAAAAAAAAGATCCATCATTTTCTGTCAAAGTTAAGCAACGTTGGTCATATTTGGTAACTGGATGAGTGACTGTCTACAAAAAAAAGATCCATCATTTTATCAAAGTTAAGCAACGTTGGTCATATTTGGTAACTGGATGAGTGACTGTCTACAAAAAAAAGATCCATCATTTTGAATTTCATCAGAAAATACAATCTGAATTCCGTGAGTTGTCTGCAAAGTTCTCAGATCTTAAGCCTATCTACACAGATGCATCCAAAAATGAAACCAGTGTGTCTGCTGCATTCTGCACCGAGGACTCCAAGTTCAACGTAAGGTTGAGTCCCCTCCTATCCATCTGTAACGCAGAACTTATGTCCATCCTGTACGCAATTCACTTCATCCTTAACGTGTGCCAATCTCAAACGTTTCTCCTTAAGTTCATGTTATATTCAGACTCACTGAGCGCACTCCAGTTGCAATTCACTTCATCCTTAACGTGTGCCAATCTCAAACGTTTCTCCTTAAGTTCATGTTATATTCAGACTCACTCATTTTCTGGTATTGTAAATATGTAGGTATGTATATGCGAAAAACAATTATTTTCATAACCCCATGAGAGTAAAAAGTGTCTGCTTTTGGCAAAGTCCATTATTCAGAGGTTTTTTCCATCTTGAGAAAAATGTCCCTGTTCTCCAAAAATAACGGATTTTGACAAAATGCAGAAGTCAAAAAGTATCTTATGATTAACAATGAAATTTAAATCATAAGAAAAATTCCTACAATAGAAAGAAAAAAAGAAGAATTAGGTACCTATAACAGCAATTAATGTTCCCGAAAAGTACTACCTACATGTACTTAGTGGAACTTGAAAAGATTGTTGTAAAAAGAAAGCAATCAATAAATCTTAAAAATTCCTACAATAGAAAGAAAAAAGAAGAATTAGGTACCTATAACAGCAATTAATGTTCCCGAAAAGTAATACCTACATGTACTTAGTGGAACTTGAAAAGATTGTTGTAAAAAGAAAGCAATCAATAAATCTATTATTATTATGCTATCTTTCTATGAAGTGTAGCTTAACATTCAGCATACTCATCAGTCATCAACAAGATGTAACATTATTTTTTTTTTTTTGTTCATAGGGTCCCCTTCTTCAACAAAATTTTCAAAGAGCTTCGTGACTGGTTCCTCTTGAACAACAAAACTCCTTCACCCAGAAGTTGAAGTAGGTACCTATACATGGAGGGAAAGAGTAGTGGTGATGGAATGTCTTGAAAACAAGACGAAACTTGCAACAAGAACAACATGACACAACTTGAGAACATCAAATTAATTGAGTTTGTGTAGTTTGGAGGAAAATGGATACTTGTAACGTGTCACTGATAGAACTTCATAGCAGTGGAGTGGACAGAACCTAACTGAGAAACATTACAAACACCTGATAATAGGTATAATAGAAATTCATAGCTGTGGTGTGGACAGAACCTAACTGAGAAACATTACAAACACCTGATAATAGGTACGAGTATAATAGAACTTCATAGCTGTGATGTGGACAGAACCCAACTGAGAAACATTACAAACACCTGATAATAGGTATAATAGAACTTCATAGCTGTGGTGTGGACAGAACCTAACTGAGAAACATTACAAACACCTGATAATAGGTATAATAGAACTTCATAGCTGTGGTGTGGACAGAACCCAACTGAGAAACATTACAAACACCTGATAAGATCAGTTGCGCTTACTTGTGTGATGTTTCAAAGTCATAGAGCAGGAAAAATGAGGACCAACGGAATTTACACTTCAGTCGTTATTTTAAGACCAGTTTTAGCGTCACCTGTGTTAAGCTACGCCGAGCAAGGCCAATAAATCATCAACAACACAGCAACAACTTATAGGAAAAAAAGTTTGCAAAGAGCTAGGTAATAAGAAGATCTGTAGTTACCTACTAATCATATGTATTCACTTCGTCCGTTCAAACATTTAAAGTTTAAGTAAAAGGTAGGTTCAAACTTCAACCGTAAACACTTTCAACAAATGATTCCATTATGAATTATGCAAGAGTCAAAGGCTAACTAAAATGCAAGTGGAGCGATTCAAGCAAGATAACACACACATGGAGTCTCGAATCAACTAGAAGTCCTTTGCAGTCCGAGTCATACAGGGTGAGTCACCCGTCCAGACACGTACCATGCCTGATGGTGCTTAACTCAAGTGATTTTGGACAAAGGTTGGTGTTTCCACGCTTTTTACTTTTTACACTTCGTATAGCTAAGCAAGTATTTCCTCTATAGAAATAACAAATTTGTAGCAATTTTTCATTTTTTTTTTTTTTTAAGAGGTTTTGACAGAGGGAACTGTAGCTGCTATGGTCTTATCGTCCCGAAAATCGAAGAGAGAAGGAAGACAGGATGGGAGAAAGCCAGCCGGTCCGAGAACGAACATTATCCCATCAGGATAAAATCCGCCCCGGGCGGGAATCAAACCCGCAGCCTAGCGCTTACAAGGCAGACGCACTACCAACTAAGCTAACTAGGTTGGCGGATTTTTCATTGTCATCGCTTCTGAACTTTTTTACCCACGAAAAACTCGCTCAGAATAAGACCTCTCCAATTGTCACTAAACTCAAAGCAAAGACAAACTCCTTTTAACATACGAGTATTAGCTAAGCAGGTATTTTGACATTGTTTATTTAGTTAATTACGGTTTGATAAGGGACAAAAAAAAAATCGCCTTACTGGGGGGCCTTAAACTGAGAGTGTGCCAGCTTTTTCAATAACAGACATTTACTTAACATAAAAACATAAACATGGGCGATGATTGAGCATAGGTAGGTACTCTACTTGAGAGAGAAAAAAAAAGAAAACGTTCAGACTAAAAACTTCATGGACTTCTCAGGAAACACGGAAATTGTGACGTAAAACCGATCACCTACAAAAGCTTCAAGAATAGTTAGCTTGGTTGATAGAGCGTCTGTTGTAAACACTAGGCCGCGGGTTCGATTCCTACCCGGAGCGTATTTAAACCTGAACGGACAATGTTCGTTCTCGGAAAACCTGGCTTTCTACTATCCTGTCTTCCTGGAGAAACATTACAAACACCTGATAATAGGTATAATAGAACTTCATAGCTGTGGTGTGGACAGAACCTAACTGAGAAACATTACAAACACCTGATAATAGGTATAATAGAACTTCATAGCTGTGGAGTGGACAGAACCTAACTGAGAAACATTACAAACACCTGATAATAGGTATAATAGAACTTCATAGCTGTGGAGTGGACGGAACCTAACTGAGAAACATTACTTAGTTAATTAGTAAAGTATTTTAACTCCATAATATAAATATGTATCTACAATCTACATACTTTCATGTAATGATTTAAAATCAAGACTAGAGCCCGTTCTTCCTTTATTATGTTTCCTAATAACTACCAATACTCCTATAATGTTTAAGTCACCCATCCATTTATTTTATTGGCCTTACTCGGCGTAGACCGGTCTTAAATTATCGAGCCAGCCTAGTTAGCTTGGTTCGTGGCGCGTCTGCCTTGTAAGCGCTAGGCCGCGGGTTCGATTCCCGCCCGGGACGGATTTTATCCTGATGGGATAATGTTCGTTCTCGTACTGTACTTAATTCGCCATCTCACTGTGAATAATCTACTTGAACTACTTGTGAAATGGAAAACTCTCATGATTCTTTGGGAAAACTAAAAAGAACAATCGGAAAAGCACATTTTCTTCTCCATGACGATAAGACCCTAGCAGTTACAGTTCCCTCTGTCGAACCTCTTCAAAAAAGTAAAAATGATTAAATTATCGACTGAAGTGTTATTTAAAACTTTCTCGCTAGTACGAGTTGGTTCCGTGTATTCTAACCCTAAACAACAAGAACATGGTATTTGCCAGGGCCTATCAATCAGTTGTACCCTGTTCCTGATAGCAATCAACGACATAACGCAAAATATCCACCCTAAAATTGACGGTTGTATCTACGCGGATGACTGTACCTTGTTTATGAAGTCCAAATACATGAGCGAAATAGAAACCTGTATGCAGTCCTCTCTCGACAATATTACTAATTGGTAGAACACATCAGGCTTCTTATTCTCTGCACAGAAATGCAATGCGATCCTCTTTTGCAAAAAACGAAAACTGCACAACAACCCTAACCTTTCAATCTCAGATTTCCCTCTAAACTTCGTTGATACCATTAAACTACTTGGTCTATACTTTGATAAGAAGTTAACTTTCAAATATCATCTTAATCATATTAAATCAGATTGCATCAAACGTATTAACCTGATGAAATTGTTCTGTAACATAAAATGGGGCGCGGACTATAAATCCTTGTTACAACTTTACCGTGGCTTCATACGTTCAAAATTGGACTACGCGTCCAATCTTGAACCAAGTTCTGCTCCTGTATCCTCCCTGAAAATGCTGGATTCAATTCATCACCAAGGTATCCGTTTCGCTCTTGGCGCTTTCAAAAGTTCACCGTTGTTTACGGTTCTGCTCCTGTATCCTCCCTGAAAATGCTGGATTCAATTCATCACCAAGGTATCCGTTTCGCTCTTGGCGCTTTCAAAAGTTCACCCATCGCAAGTATCCTATCTGAAGCTGGAGAACCGCCCCTTCAGTACCGCCGTGACATCCTCACATTTAACTATCTCTTAAATACCCAAAGAGATAAGAGACACCTACACACCTCGATCTGGAAAGATCTCTCGTCTCCAACCCTATCCTATGGAAATCAAATTGGAAGATCTATCAAAATAAGAGGAAAACTTCTTATGGAAAAGTACGATATCAATCTGAATAATATGTCCCCCCTACCCTCCCCTCTTAATCATACCCCCTGGACATCACCATCTCCAACTGTGCACTATGACCTCCTCAAATTCACTAAGAATAATGAATTTCATCAGAAAATACAATCTGAATTCCGTGAGTTGTCTGCAAAGTTCTCAGATCTTAAGCCTATCTACACAGATCACCTCGATCTGGAAAGATCTCTCGTCTCCAACCCTATCCTATGGAAATCAAATTGGAAGATCTATCAAAATAAGAGGAAAACTTCTTATGGAAAAGTACGATATCAATCTGAATAATATGTCCCCCCTACCTTCCCCTCTTAATCATACCCCCTGGACATCACCATCTCCAACTGTGCACTATGACCTCCTCAAATTCAATAAGAATAATGAATTTCATCAGAAAATACAATCTGAATTCCGTGAGTTGTCTGCAAAGTTCTCAGATCTTAAGCCTATCTACACAGATGCATCCAAAAATGAAACCAGTGTGTCTGCTGCATTCTGCACCGAGGACTCCAAGTTCAACGTAAGGTTGAGTCCCCTCCTATCCATCTGTAACGCAGAACTTATGTCCATCCTGTACGCAATTCACTTCATCCTTAACGTGTGCCAATCTCAAACGTTTCTCCTTAAGTTCATGTTATATTCAGACTCACTGAGCGCACTCCAGTCTATTCAAAATGTATTTTCTTCCAACCCAATTGCTCAAGAAATTAGAAACATCCTCGTCAAAAACAAGCACATTCTCTCCCTGCATTTCACATGGGTCCCCTCCCATGTAGGAATTGTGGGTAATGAAGAAGCTGATCGTCTTGCGAAGGAAGCTCTCTCCTCGAACTCACCATCTGTCAATACGATCCCTATAAATTATTTCAAAAGGTTCCTCAAGTCCAAGATCTTATCAGCCTGGAATACGGAATGGGTAAACCTCGCTGATAATAAACTCCGCCAGATAAAAGAGGAAAATAGACCCTGGAATCCCCCCTTCTCAATGTCCAGAAAAGAGCAGGTGTCCATTACCCGCCTACGTATAGGACATACCAACATGACTCATTGCTTCCTAATGAAAAAAGACGAGCCTCCCCAGTGTGAAGTGTGTAACTGCAGGCTAACCGTTCTCCATATCCTCAAGTATTGCACCAAATATCAGTCCCTTAGGTGTCCTGACGATCTCCATGCTTGCCTTTCGAATGATATCACCTCTGTTCTTATATTTGTAAACAGAGCAAATATTAAACTTTAAATAATAATCATAGTGTATATAACATGTTATTGTATGTTGGCACACTTTCACTCTAATAGACCAGGTTCGGATAAGTCCTTCTATGGGAACAAACAGACACTGAATCGAATACAATAGTCCGTCCACTATACCTTTTTTTGAAGGGAGGACGGACTAAAAAATGTGTAGAAGGGTCTAAGAATTGTGTATATAAGTCAAAAATTATTTCATGACAAGCTCCAGGTAGGTAGTGTTGGGAATAATCGATTATGATAATCGATTAATCGATTATTATTGATAATCGTAATCGTAATCGATTATAAAAAATAATCGTTCCCAACACTACAGGTAGGTACTTTTTTTGCGGTCACCTTGAGTACCTACTTCTTTTCTATTTTTGATGCAATACCTACATGTGAGTTGCATTCGAACACTTTTTTTGCGGTCACCTTGAGTACCTACTTCTTTTCTATTTTTGATGCAATACCTACATGTGAGTTGCATTCGAACAGAGGTCTATTACAGTGCATAGAAACTACTATTTAGGTAGGTACCTACACATTAACACATGATACATATAATGTATGTATTGTATGAATATTTTCTAGTTCATTCTCAGGGTTTATACGCGACCTGAAAAAACTGGAAAAGTCAAGGAATTTGAAAATCGGTCAAAAAGTCATGGAAAATCGTGAAAATTTAAAGAAAACCTAGAATAGTCATGGAATTTCCCACCCGGTCAAAAATTAAAAATGTTCAAATTAAATATCAAGTATCAAGTTTTTCCGAAAAACGGCCTGCGGCGCATTCCCCCTCATATTCATTGACGTTCTGTATATTGCATATTTTATTGAAATGATGGTATCAAGTTTTTCCGAAAAACGGCCTGCGGCGCATTCCCCCTCATATTCATTGACGTTCTGTATATTGCATATTTTATTGAAATGATGGAGTAATCTTACTAATTTTTAAGTACCTCCACCCTCCACCCCCTAATTTTCTGGAAATTTCATGGAAATTTTCTGAAAAAGTCATGGAATAGTCGTGTGGAATTTCATCACGGGAAAAGCGTATAAACCCTGATTGTGTAGTAGGAGTTCCTACATACTCGTATGTAGGTGTAACTCATTATTTTGTACTGATTTGTCAGGTTTCCGCAGGTGTTGTCAGGGAAATAAATTAAAATACATGATGTCTTGAAGACAATCCTGTGTTTCAAATTCACACAACAATGAAATATGAAGCTTCGTACATACCTATCACATGGTGAACTATTTATTCTTGAAGACAATCCTGTGTTTCAAATTCACACAACAATGAAATATGAAGCTTCGTACATACCTATCACATGGTGAACTATTTATTCCCTTTCTTATTCCAAAAAGAAGTAGTTAGGTATGTACCTACTTACCTACCTTATGTTCCTCTCGGTTTTTCAAATTCAATGTATGGGTAGAGATGTACAGTACAATTCACTAGATACTTTCGCAATGTATATAAATATAGGTATTAGATTGATAATCCCGGTGTTGGGAATGGCTGAAGTGTTTACCTATACTGTACTTAATTCGCCATCTCACTGTGAATAATCTACTTGAACTACTTGTGAAATGGAAAACTCTCATGATTCTTTGGGAAAACTAAAAAGAACAATCGGAAAAGCACATTTTCTTCTCCATTTATTTTACAAATTTTCGTACTGCTGATTAGCCATTCAGAAACAAGACAACAACTTATATCTAGACCAATCAAAATCAACTACCACCACAGTCTATTAGGCAGGTCGCCTACGTCAGTGTTTCCCAACCTGGGCGATATCGCCCCCTTGGGGGCGATGGAGATTTTCAAGGGGGCGATGAAGCCTTAGGGGGCGATATGGGGGGCGATCAATAAAAGGAGCGATAAAGGGGGCGATGACTATCTAGGGGCAAAAATGGTAACAGTTCACAAGAAAAATAGTAAAATTCCTTGCCACAGAGAAGTATCGAACTCGTAACTTCTCACCTGTAGGTCGGATAGTGCTAGAAGTTACACCATTCGATTCAGCATGAAAAATCACATAAGATGGACTATTCACATGTGAATGTATCAATGATTTATGAAAATAAATTAAATTTATTGACAAAGGGAGGAATCGAACCTGTAACTCAACTGTTGGTCGGACAGAGCTATAAGTTTAACCGTTAGATTCCTCATGAAAAAATACGTAGGATTGACTATTCGCATGTATATTTATCTGTATTTTTTTGAAAATTATTAAAATTTATTGACACTGGAAAGAATCGAACCTGTGACTCCTTAACCGTGAGTCGGATAGTGTTCAAAGTAGCATCATTCAATTTGGCGTGAAAAATCACATGGGAATGACTTTTTGACAGCTCAAATATCTTTAACAGAAACCGTTGAAGACCTTTTCAAAACAGTATTTTTTCTTGAATCCGCCGAGTTTCGAACCCGTAACTCCTTAACTGTGAGTCGGACAGTCTTGAAAGTTGCACCAATCGATTCCTCGTCAAAAGTTCCATAAGAGAGAATGCTTAGTGGACCCGAAAAGTGTATTGGGGTATTGGGGACTTTTATGGGGTGAAAAACTGATTTTACGGGTTAATTTCCTATGGGGCACTTTGAGGTTAAACACCCTGTATAAAAAAAAAAAAAAAATATTACCAACACAGGTACCTACCTACCTGCTTATTAGGTATGAATAAATTCTCTATAGTGTGTGTGTAAATAGAGTTTAGGTATCTATGAATAAATTCTCTATATAGAGCGCGGCGCGGGTTCGATCCCAGCCGAGCCATGGATGTTTATCCAAACCTTTTTCAGAAATTGTCAAAGTGCCCCATAGGAAATTAACCCGTAAATCAGTTTTTTGTCCCATTAAAATTCCCAATACATTTTTCGAGTCCACTAAGCATTCTCTCTTATGGAACTTTTGACGAGGAATCGATTGGTGTAACTTTTAAGACTGTCCGACTTACATTTAAGGAGTTACGGGTTCGAGACTCGGCGGATTCAAGAAAAAACACTGTTTTGAAAAGGCCTTCAACGGTTTCTGTTAAAGATATTTGAGCTGTCAAAAGTCATTCCTATGTGATTTTCGATTCTTTTTTTCGATTCTTTCCAGTGTCAATAAATTTTAATAATTTTCAAAAAAAAAATATAGATAAATGTACATGCGAATAGTCAATCCTACGTATTTTTTCATGAAGAATCTAATGGTTAAACTTATAGCTCTGTCCGACCAACAGTTGAGGAGTTACAGGTTCGATTCCTCCCTTTGTCAATAAATTTAATTTATTTTCATAAATCATTGATACATTCACATGTGAACAGTCCATCTAATGTGATTTTTCATGATGAATCGAATGGTGTAACTTCTAGCACTATCCGACCTACAGGTGAGAAGTTACGGGTTCGATACTTCTCTGTGACAAGGAATTTTACTATTTTTTTGTGAACCATTACGAAAGAACCAAGTGAATAGTCTATCTTAGGTGATTTTTTAGGCCGAATCGAATGGTGAAACTTCTAGCACTAACCTACAGGTGAGAAGTTACGGGTTGTATGAAAAAAATACCTGTAAATATTTCTAAAAAAAAAAAAAAAAAAAAAAAAAAAAAAAAATGGAATCCTACACGTTTTCCAAAGGTACGTGTGTGACATATCAAATCATGCTATTTTTAATTCTAAATCTTGTGGTGATATTATTTTTTCAATTCACTTCATTGTTGACTGTTCGCAGTGTTCGCGAAATCCGCGAATCCTATAATTCATTTAAAGGTACGTGTGTGACATACCAAATCATGCTGTTTTTTACTTCTAAAACTTGTGGTGATAATATTTTTTCTATTCACTTCATTTTTGACTGTTCGCGGTGTTCGCGAAATCCGCGAATCCTATAATTCATTTAAAGGTACGTGTGTGACATACCAAATCATGTGTTTTTTACTTCTAAACCTTGTGGTGATAATATTTTTTCAATTCACTTCATTTTTGACTGTTCGCGGATTTCGCGAAATCCGCGAATCCTATAATTCATTTAAAGGTACGTGTGTGACATACCAAATCATCTGTTTTTTACTTCTAAACCTTGTGGTGATAATATTTTTTCAATTCACTTCATTTTTGACTGTTCGCGAACTTCGCGAACACCGCGAACAGTCAAAAATGAAGTGAATTGGAAAAATAATATCACCAAAAGATTTAGAAGTAAAAAATAGCATGATTTGATATGTCACACACGTACCTTTGGAAAACATGTAGGATTCGCGGATTTCGCGAACACCGCGCAAATCTTGCGATTTGCGAAAATCACAAAAATTCGAGTGAGTAGTCGATTATACTTCAAATTTAACGTAAAAAACGTATATGCAATAAAAAATAGGGGTTCTAATTTAAAAATCCAAAGTTGGTACCCGATTCGCAGACTTTGCGAAATTTTTCGCGAATCGCGATATTGCCAAAATGTCCGCTTCAAAAATCAAAAAGTTACGGGTTTTTTTG
Source organism: Diaphorina citri (assembly GCF_000475195.1). NCBI lineage: Eukaryota > Metazoa > Arthropoda > Insecta > Hemiptera > Psyllidae > Diaphorina > Diaphorina citri. The sequence goes on along the minus strand of NW_007377546.1, from coordinate 25,636 downwards.
TAACAATATTACAAATGGCTAGATTGTATTGGATACGATCTAGACTATTCTAGACGATAACTTATATTAGTAAGTTAAAACAAAAATAAATTCTTCGACATTTTTTCTTCTTCAATTGACACGGGAAGGTAGTACCTACTTGATGTCCAAATCCACTATTCCACTCAAAAAGTAGATAGGTACCTAAGTATAACTAGGTAGATACATATCTAGGTTAACGATTTACACATTTACTTATAGGTAGGTACTACTTTTTACTTTTTATTATTATTTTCGGAATCCTCATGGAATTTCAAGTTCAGATGTATAATTCACTCTTATTTTTTTTTTTTTTTCAACCCTGTTATTCACAATAGTATCTTTCTTCCGTATATTAAACACCTTCCTCCTTGGTCGTTCGATGTACCTTCCTTTTATAACTCGTTAGGCTTCGACAGAAAAAAAAAGAAGAAGAAAAAAAAAAAAACATTTCCCCTGTTCCTTTACAAAGTATAGGAGAGCGGGAAACTCGTTTATCTCTCTGTTCCGAGTGTCTCATTGTTCCGCATGTTTCCTAAACCTAAACTTGAATGAACGTACTACTCTTCCTGAATCTTAGCTAGAGCTCAACATTATTCACAAAAAGATTTACAAATATACACCTATCTATGTATACCTATGTATTTTATGTAGAATATTAGTGGTCGACCAGTCCTTAGTCCACACACACACACACACACTTGAAGAGATGTAGGATGTAGTTTTCTCTAATTCATTTATTTCGACTGGTAAACAGGAGGGCGTGGGTTCAATCCCAGCCGAGGTATGGAATTTTATCCTCAATATAATTTGAGAATTTGACCGCAATAATAGTAGTAGCCTACTGCTGGAGTAAAGTGACTTTTCAGTCCTATGCGAGCAGTATAAATAAGCACTATTATTATTATTATTATTATTATTATTATTATTATTATTTCGGTTTATCTCCTTTACAGGGTGTTATTATTATTATTATTATTATTATTATTATTATTATTATTATTATTATTATATGTACGTATACAGGGTGTTTAAATAGTTGCCACCCCTGAAAACTCGAAAACTCGAGAACCGTTGGGAATTCGGAAAAATCCTTAAAAACATATTTCTTTATTTTCAAGGGGAACCTATATTAAGGGGATCTCAATCAGGGGTCAATTTTAAAATCTTAAATAAAAACCCCCTACTTGTGATACATCATATCAAAGGTCTTAAAGAACGTAGTACTTTGGTACAAGTTTGAGCTCATTCCGACAACCAAGGCCGGAGTTCTGGTCAATTGAAATTGACCAAGTCAAGAGAAATTGAAATTCAAATTTTCGGAGGAACACCAGATGCGTCCAAAAATCCCAAATCATCCGATTTGCGTCCCAACTCAAAAAAAGGTCATCCGAGTTGCGTCCGCCATACCTGAGATTGAACCTATATACTTGAGAGTTGAGACCGACCATAAAGTAAATAAATAAGTTGGTATATAACGAACAGGGTGACCAAAAATAACTGTATAAAAACTTCTGTGTGCTAGGCCTTTATAGGAACAACGGTAAATAAATAAGTTGGTATATAACGAACAGGGTGACCAAAAATAACTGTATAAAAACTTCTGTGTGCTAGGCCTTTAGGAACAACCTATGGATATGAACATGTTGTATGCCATTGCTATTATTTTTGTATAGGTAGGTACCTTTCTACATAGTATTATATAAATAAAGTGGTGCAATTTTAAGCTGTTGAAATAAAGGGACTACATGTCCTAATTGAACAGTCTAAATAAAGCACTAATATCTAAAAATATCGTCGTCGTCCAAATTTCACTACCGTGTAAGTCGATTTTTGGTAAAATGAGTTGTTTGGCGAAATTGTTACCAGAAGGTATGTACGTATTTTTGAAATTAAAAAAAAAAAAAAAAAAAAAAAAAAAACCCGGTCCACGCGTTTTTTTCCCCCATAAAAAAAAAAATTTAAAAAAAAAAAAAAAAAAAAACAGCTCGGTAGTTATGCCCACTATAGAACAAAGTTTAACACTGAATAACTTCAGATTTTCATTAATAAATAGTGTTAACGCCATACCTAATGGGTTAACCTGTATAGAACCCTCAAGGGTTAAATAACAAATGATCAGGCATTCAGTTTAGTCGCGCGTTAACTTTTGATTCTTACATGCTAGCCTATCGGCTACCCTGTACTGGTGTAAAATAATAAAATTTAATAGTCTAGTCTTCTCAGTTCTCATTGAGCTTAACAGTGACACATCTTGGTGTACGTGTGTACTTTTCCCTTCTCTCTCGCGGTACGACTCCAGTGTTTCTTAATTAGTTTGGCCCGCGGAACCCTTTTCAAAAGATGAACATCTTTGCGGAACCCTGAACTTTCAAGATTGCACCCCTGTGTCGAAAATCTGTGTCGACTAACCTTCTTCAATATCTGAACTACATTTCATCCAACTTACCAGGTACCCAAGTCGACTCAGTCTATTTAGATCGGGAACCCTTGCCGTCAGCTCGCGGAACCCCTAGGTTCCGCGGAACACCAATTAAGAAACACTGGTCTAGTCTTCTCAGTTCTCATTGAGCTTAACAGTGACACATCTTGGTGTACGTGTGTACTTTTCCCTTCTCTCTCGCGGTACGACTCCAACTAGGAGATTTGATTTTCACAACTAGGGAATTTTCTTGTACCTACGCGATTTGTGAATATTAGTACAATTGTGAAAGCGTCTAGCTTTAAATTTACCGCTCTTTAATTTCGTCCAAGACAAGTGTTGTGATTTTTACTGAGTGCCTGCGACTTTTACTTCTAGTAAATTTATTGGATTAATTTGGATTACCTACCTACATCCTACATCTCTTCAAATCTGAATCAAAGCGAATCTTGGAACTCAAAGCGGCAGTTTCTCTAGACAATGTTCAGGGTGTCATACCTACAGCCCGGTAACCTCTTTCCTTTAGATTTATCCTTAGGGTTGTATGTATGTGGGGGCTGGGGGGTTAGATGGGGGCGAGTTTTCTTGTTAGTATGATGCCAGCTGCTGATTCTATTCAAGGTAAAGACCTGTGTCACATACGTTTCTCTTCGGTGTTTTACAGCGCCTGTGGTGATACAGTCCACTTATTTTCTATTCTTGTACAATTTGCTCTTGGGATATACAGGGTGTCCCAGAATTTATGCTTTAACTGATTTTCTCGGAGCCTGTTCGAAATTTTCGAAAAACAAAAAAACCCGTAACTTTTTGATTTTTGAAGCGGACATTTTGGCAATATCGAGATTCGCGAAGTCCGCGAATCGGGTACCAACTTTAGATTTTTAAATAAGAACCCCTATTTTTTTATTGCATATTCGTTTTCTACGTTAAATTTGAAGTATAATCGACTACTCACTCGAATTTTTGCGATTCGCGGTTTTCGCGAATGCGAAAAACGCGAATCACAAAAGTGCTTATAAAGTACAAGTGTGACCTATCAAATCTGAGTGTTTTTTGCTCCCAAATCTTATGGTCTCCCCTTATACCTTTTTATTACTATTGTAATTAGGACGGACTAACGAAGCGAATACAATAGTCCGTCCCTTATACCTTTTTATTACTATTTTCTGGGACACCCTGTATAGGTCGACCAGGTTTGGATAAGTCCTTCTATGGGGACAGACCGACCGACAGACCGACCGACCAACTGACAGACACCGAAGCGAATACAATAGTCCGTCCCTTATACCTTTTTATTACTATTGTAATTAGGACGGACTAACGAAGCGAATACAATAGTCCGTCCCTTATACCTTTTTATTACTATTGTAATTAGGACGGACTAAAAAACCGAAAAATCTCAGGAACTCCTGCCGCACTGAGGATTTGAAATTCGATTGTAGCTCCTACATCTTGTATTTCAAGCTCATAGATCAGAGAAAAAGAGTTTAGTGAAATCAAGTGACTTGAACCCTATTTTTGGAGAAAATTTGTCAAACGAGGATGGGGGGGGGGGGGGTTCCTGGTATACGATACTTTAATTTGATATATAGATCGGCTAGGTTTGGATAAGTCCTTCCATGGGGACAGACAGACAGAGTGACAGACGACACCGAAGCGAACACAATAGTCCGATAGTCCGTCCCTTATACCTTTTTATTAATATTGTAATAATAAAAGAAAGACGGACCAAAAAGCAGAGGGGAGTAAACATCACCCTCTTTACCCCGAGACTCTTCAGGACTACTCAAACCTTACCTTGTCTAACATAGAACTCTACTCAAACCTTACCTTGTCTAACATAGGACTCTACTCAAAACTTACCTTGTCTAACATAGGACTCTACTCAAACCTTACCTTGTCTAACATAGGACTCTACTCAAACCTTACCTTGTCTAACCGTCGCCGGCTACGCTCATGCTTACTACTTACCCATACAAGTAGGTACACATAAAGCACCGCCAATACATGTTGACGTGGCCATACTAGTAACGGGTAGGTCACGCACTGAAGTCGAGGAAAGAGCAAGTGAAGCGATGGAGACAGTTCAGGTTTGGCTGACGAGGAATCGGATTCAGTTGGTTATTTACAAGTGCTGCTACGTGCTGTTCGGCAATAGTTTGAGTCGAGATTTAGCGGCGGCAGAATCCATCGGACGCGGTGCACCAAATACCTCGGTGTTTGATGGGACGAAAAGCTCACGTTCGAAACGCGTAGGTATAGATTCTCTGTCGCAGTAGCATTTCGCCTAATTACAAAAAATAGGAAGTATATTCTTCTTGAAGATGACGTCACGTCGCTAAGACCCCCTATTCTATACAACAGCAAACATGTGTGAAAAACACAAGCACACAATAAAAGCTCTCGTGTAGAAACAATGCAAGGAGTTAGCTCTTTAAAATGAAGAAGATATTCAAGAGGGCTTGCGACGGCAAAACATCAAAGAGGGATTTCTTTCTCTCCCTCTCTCTGCCTAATCAAAGAAAGAAATGAATAGCCTCTTTAGAAAACAAGCTGGGCCCGTCCCTCCGGGAATTTTTTAGCCCGTAGTTTATTCGATCGTGGTTAAAGAATACTTATGTACCTACCTAATTTGTTTAATATTCAAATTATTATTATTATTAGTACCTATTATTATTATTATTGATTTGATTTTAGATTTTACTTTCATGTAATGATTTGAAATCAAGACTAGAGCCCGTTCTCCCTTTATTCCTTTTAATGTTTCCTAATACACAACTACCAATATAGTGTTGAAGTCACCCATCCATTTATTGGCCTTGCTCGGCGTAGCTTAACATAGGTGACGCTAAAACCGGTAAATATAAGGTTCAAGTCACCCATCCATTTATTGGCCTTGCTCGGCGTAGCTTAACATAGGTGACGCTAAAACCGGTCTTATCGACAGTGTCCTAAAACTTTCTCGCTTTGAGTTTATAGGTCGTCGCGACAAAATTCAAGATCAGAGCTCATTTGTGTGAGAAAATGTGAAAAAAATCCCCCAAAACCCACAAAATGGTTTTTGGGCTTTATGGTTCTCTGGACAAAATTTGCACCAAAAATCCCCCAAAAACCGTTTTTTTTTCTTGTTTTTTTGGCTTTATGGTTTTCTGTAGAAAATTTGCACCACCACTTTCGTGTTCCTGGTAAAAACACCTTTAATTTGATATACATAGGTCGACTAGGTTTGGATAAGTCCTTCTATGGGGTTAGACAGACAGACAGACAGACAGACAGAGTGATAGAGGAGGAGAACTATCGATAGTCGGCGCCATCGATAGTTATCGATATTTTTCAAAAAAACTATCGAAAGAAAAGCCCAATCAATTTGTTCAAATTTTTCTGTAAGAAGTTCATAGTTGATTTTTTTGTAAGTTTTCGTTATTAATCTGTTTTCTGCCTTTTCAGTTTGGAAATTAATTTTTGTAGCAATGCAATAATGATCTGTTATGTGAGATTGAATTATTGCTGATTTTATTGTTGCCGACGAATTTCGATCTCTAGACATAACGTGATCAATACAAGAGGTAGTGACGTAGTTTTGTTGTGTGTTATTTCTTGTAATAATTTGTACTCTAGTTGGCTGTGTAATGTGAGGTGTAAAATTATGTCTGTGAATTGTATCTAAATAATCTTGTCCTATATCTGTGATGTTTTGTGTTAATATGTTAATATTAATGTCTCCTATTATAATATATTTATCTTTGTTTTTATAGTTATGTGTTAAATATGTATCTAATTCATCAATGAAGTTTGTAGGATTACCTTCTGGAGAGCGATATAAAGCCATTATTGTAATGTTTTGATGCTCATTTTTACTATCAATTTTCATGAAATTTGTTAATGTAAATGTGAACAATAATTTTGGAGCTGGTAAAAGAACAGAACAAGAAAATAGAACAACTAGAGACACAACTCAATGAGCAAAGACAAGAAAATAAACATTTGACCAAGAACTTGGCAAATGCAAAGGATGAGATTAACGACCTTCAACAAAGATCACGACTCAGCAATATCATCATCAACATGTTAACTTACTTTACGATACTTTAATTCTCCAGGTCACTGATATTGAAAACAGAACGATTACTTTACAAAGACAGTCTAACGTACGATACTTGGGAATTATACTAGACAATCACTTGAAATGGACAGAACATGTTAACTTACTTACGATACTTTAATTTGATATATAGATCGGCTAGGTTTGGATAAGTCCTTCCATGGGGACAGACAGACAGAGTGACAGACGACACCGAAGCGAACACAATAGTCCGATAGTCCGTCCCTTATACCTTTTTATTAATATTGTAATAATAAAAGAAAGACGGACCAAAAAGCAGGTTTGTCCTCGGCTAGGTGTGTAAATATACCTAGCTCTAGACATATGTAGTTTGTCCTCGGCTAGGTGTGTAAATATACCTAGCTCTAGACATAGTTTGTCCTCGGCTAGGTGTGTAAATATACCTAGCTCTAGACATAGTTTGTCCTCGGCTAGGTGTGTAAATATACCTAGCTCTAGACATAGTTTGTCCTCGGCTAGGTGTGTAAATATACCTAGCTCTAGACATAGTTTGTCCTCGGCTAGGTGTGTAAATATACCTAGCTCTAGACATAGTTTGTCCTCGGCTAGGTGTGTAAATATACCTAGCTCTAGACATAGTTTGTCCTCGGCTAGGTGTGTAAATATACCTAGCTCTAGACATAGTTTGTCCTCGGCTAGGTGTGTAAATATACCTAGCTCTAGACATAGTTTGTCCTCGGCTAGGTGTGTAAATATACCTAGCTCTAGACATAGTTTGTCCTCGGCTAGGTGTGTAAATATACCTAGCTCTAGACATAGTTTGTCCTCGGCTAGGTGTGTAAATATACCTAGCTCTAGACATAGTTTGTCCTCGGCTAGGTGTGTAAATATACCTAGCTCTAGACATAGTTTGTCCTCGGCTAGGTGTGTAAATATACCTAGCTCTAGACATAGTTTGTCCTCGGCTAGGTGTGCAAATCAAGTGCATTTGCATATTTTTCAACCTGATGAATGTAATCTTGTAAATGAACACTTCCCTCATATTTCAAATTTTGTAACTTTATACCTAGGTACCAATTTCGTTATTATTTATGGGTAAACATTGTGCAAACAGTTAAAACTGACTCTCTTTAACCCACACACTTCTCCCTTTGAGGATAAAATTCTATACCTCGGCTGGGATTGAACCCACGCCCTCCTGTTTACCAGGCGAGCGCCTTGACCACTACTTACCGAGGCAGGTTTGATTAATGGAGATGTTTCAATACATGGGTTTCAATGGGTAATCAAAATGAATATGCTTTTACACTTTGGCAGCCAGGGTGTTGAAGATGAAAATTCATATCTCATTAGTTCAGCCATGTTGAATATAAAAAAGTCACATAATAAAATACAACTCTACCTTCTACTTACTTTTCATTTTCAAGTCCTATAATACATTATACTTCCACACAGAGTGTATAAAATTTTCGACGCTTTTGCTTTTGATCTACGGCAGACTCGACAATGACTAACTAAAAAGCCACACGAGTTTTCAAAGAAGCAAAAAATCTTTGATGTTTTAGTTAATCTACGGCAGACTCGACAATGACTAACTAAAAAGCCACACGAGTTTTCAAAGAAGCAAAAAATCTTTGATGTTTTAGTTACAATAGCTCTCTCTATATTTTTTATCATATACAATATGTACTTATATAGGTAGGTATTATTACTGTATAATACGTAGGTAGGTACAGTACAGACTTTCCACCTTACATTACCCTAGTCTAGTAGATATTCTTTGTGGAGCAGAGCACAAATATATGATCAGAAACAAAGTGTCATTTATGTGCTTTCCACCTTGAAGAGTTTAATATGAAGCATGGTAAAGAAGTAGTAGGCAATAAGTATTAGGTCTTTCTTTTGTGGGTCTTGAGCTGGGCTGGGAAAAGCTATCACCAGATGGACACCCAATCGGATACTAACCACGCGCAACGTTGCTCTACTTTGGTGATCCATTTTGAACTGGTGCATTCAACGTGCTATGGCCGCTAGTAACGACAATCTTTGGTAGGTATTTAATTTATTAAATTTACCTACTAGTTTATATTACCTAGGTGAGGTTTCTTTATTTCTAGCTAATACAGAATAAGTGGTTTATAAAGGTCGTTAGTTCATCACTGTCATTAGCATCAAACTTTTCTTTCGCAAAATGGGAAAAGGAAGATATAGAGATACTAGATGCCTGTCGGTAGATACACATTAATTTTATATACCTAGTACCTAGGTACCACTCAATTTTTTAAAATCAACTGTTTTTTCTTCAGATTTATTAATGAAATTAGAAATTAAAAATTATTCACTTCTCTTGAAGAAGAGGAGGAAACCTGAAATTAATGTCCTGTTGGAGGTCGCGTCGCTTCAAAAACAACTCGCACTCACCACTCAGTGTAAACTCCTTGGTCCGTGTGTAAGCTCCAGCTAATCGGTAACGCAAACAACAATAACGATGTGGAAAAATAAAAGCCAAGTCAACAATGAAACGCTTGAAAAAAACAATATCAAATTTTTGTGTTTACCGGAATAATTTCGTTATTATTTATGGGTAAACATTGTGCAAACAGTTAAAACTGACTCTCTTTAACCCACACACTTCTCCCTTAGGCCTTCTGTTTCGCTTTGCAGAAAGTATTACCTAAGCCTTCTTCTTCTTTTCTACATTTTTTGCTAAAAGCTTTCTTGTTGCAATTTTCTTCTCTTACATTAATGATGGGAAGAGACACAGTTCAGGTGTGATGTGCACTGAAAGAGAGAGAGAGAGTTTGCTAATCTCCGCTTATTGCAGAAGCCTTTTTATCTTGAATAAAAAAAATCTGGTGTTATCACACGACTTTCCTTATCCTATTGACCGTTTAGTCAGTACAGCTGAAAACCACCAAAAATAGGTCGAAAACTACCAAAATTAGATTGAAACACATTAATCCGATGTTAATGAAGTTTTTTTTTTTTTTTTTTTTTTTTTTTTTTTTTTTTGCGCCGTTTATAATTTGGGGGGGGGGGGGCTTCTTTTTTTTTTTTTAGAGTTTTAGCTGCGTATATAATTTGGGCGGGGGGGGGGTCTTCTCTTATAAATTTTGACACATCTCTAACCGTTTAGTCAGTAGGGCCGATAACCGCCAAAAAGATGTCAAAATACCGCCAACCGCTGCGCTGCACCCATCTTAACCAAAAGTTTCAAGTTGCATCCTCGTAACATTTGTAGACTAGGTACATACCAAATTTCGAGTCTCTAGCTTTTACTATACCGTTCTCGAGATTTCAAACAGACCACATGCGTCCAATGTAGCAGTTGTTTCATTTTGCTAAACGGCGCGCGGCGGTGAAACACTCATCTTTTAAAACCTCCAAACTTTAAACTCAACCATATGTAGGTATTCTCAGACAGTATTTTTTTTTTTTTTTTTTTTTTCTGGGGTGTCAGGGTTGCCAGATCATTTTCAGCCCAAAACGGGACAAGCGACCTAAAACGTCAAAAAAAAAACGGGATTTTGGATGAAAATACGTCAGAGTTTTGACCTCAGATTTTACCCATTTGCAACTGCTCCATTATGTTACTATGATGTTTGCCACTGGGAAATGATCCGATAGTATGGTAAGTACTGCCCTCACTCAATATTTCATATGAGCTTATATTATCCTTAACATATAATAGACAGGTAAGAATATATAGGCATGGCAGAGTTAATATATCATTTTCAATAAACAGAGGTTTAGCATGGAATCTGAAGTGCTTACCAAAAATGATGCGAAGGGCAATTTTTTGCTTTATAAATACTTTTCGACTAATAATTGTATGCCCCCACAAAAGTAGTCCATATCGAATATGAGAATCAAATGTTGCATAATATGAGTTTAAAAGCCAATTTTGTGAAACAGATGTTCTCATTATAAATACTTTTCGACTAATAATTGTATGTCCCCACAAAAGTAGTCCATATCGAATATGAGAATCAAATGTTGCATAATATGAGTTTAAAAGCCAATTTTGTGAAACAGATGTTCTCAGTTTATGAAGGAGATAAAGTCTGGATGACAGTTTGGCACATAATGTGACAACGTGATGTGACCAATTTAGTCTGTTGTCCATTTGAAAACCTAAGTAACGGATAGGCTCTCTATTTGTTTCTATGTTTTTTAATGTGAATGGGGGACAGACCGACCGACAGACAGACGACACCGAAGCGAATACAATAGTCCGTCCACTATACCTTTTACATATGTTTTTTAATGTGAATGGGGGACAGACCGACCGACAGACAGACGACACCGAAGCGAATACAATAGTCCGTCCACTATACCTTTTAAATTGTTTCTTGGTTTTATTGGGGTTTGGATTTAATTTGTTGCTTATAAACCATTTCTGCGTTTGGATCTAAGCTATTTCCGACTCTAGTTGGACCGAGTCACGTCCTCTATTTATTAGAGTTGTGTCATCTGCAAAAAGAATACTTTCGCATCCAGGAATCGAGTAGCAGAGGTCATTTATATATAAAAAGAAAAGCAATAGGCCAAAACTCCGGCCCTCGTTATCGGATCTGTGTCAAACTTCCACTGTAGAACTACCTTTGTAATGCCTTTGATATGATGTACCTATCACAAATCCCCATTTAAAAATTTTAACTTCCTAGAATGAACAGTAAAAAAAAAAAAAAAAAAAAAAAAAAAGTTACAAGGGTGGCCTGGGACTTTATGAACACAGTGTATATGTTAACCTATACTTGCTTATTAAACTCTAGCTTCAATGGAAAGGGTACCTACTCGTAGATAGAAAATCGCTATTTTAAGCCTGACCAGGGTGTCTACCAAAATGGAAAAATAAAATTCCCTGACTTTTCCCGGTTTCCCAGTCCAATTTTTCAAAATTTCCAGTCTACTTTTCGAAGATTTTATACCCTATTCCCACTGCGCCGCAGCCGATTTTTTTTTCCAAGCAATGTTCTCAGGTCTGTTAAATTTCTTGAGTCCTCCATTTGCACCATGAAATAACTGCGCCGCAGGCCAAACTTTTTCAAGATAAATGACCTTTGACCAAGATAATGACCTCAAGACTACTACAGCCATTTCTCTTTGATCTGGCTTTGGGCCCCTAATAGGTATTTACTATAGGTGAACTGGCATTTTTTTTATTTTTTTTTTAGAATATAATAACAGCGCCGCAGGCAAAATTTTTGAACATTTTGGTCTAAAATCTTCAGAAATTCAGTCTCATCGAAATCCTAATCTTGTTTTTCTATTGCAAGATGGCCATTTCTCAATATGTATCTGGTTTTATGGACTTTAGTTTGTTTCCGATAGGCACATTATCCCATGACCCATGAGGTCTGCCAGTGCCAATCCCTATCAGACAGCATTGCATGTCTATTCCTGGTTGATTTCTGGCCAAGTAAATCAAATTAGAATACAATTTTATACAGAATATCAGTCATCAAACATACTATTCCAAAATAGAAAGTAAAAATGTTTTGGAAACCGCATGAAGGCTTTGTTGTGTGTGTGTACGGAATTTCTCTGGTAGGTGCTTGTGTGCATCATGTATGGTATAGAACTCGGAATCATGAAACCGAGGCTCGTGTGTCCCAATTTGACCCCTGCAGCCATTGTGCAACTGTTAAAAAGTCTAAAGTCAGTCGAAATTTGAAAGTGAGAATAGTGTCTAAATCTTAAAATTAATAACGATGTTTGTTGGATTCATACATAATACATAGGTACGTGTACGTGATACAAATGTAGGTAGGTATACCTACTGAGGTTGCCAACCGTCCCGTATTTCTGACCGTTTCAAACGGTATAAAAGGAAAAGAAATACATATATCAACTCTTTCAAGTCTGGAAAATGTAAATTTTATTACAATGACGAAACATTAAAACTGCACAGATATCATCTGATTTCAATATCAACTCTTTCAAGTCTGGAAAATGTAAATTTTATTACAATGACGAAACATTAAAACTGCACAGATATCATCTGATTTCAATATAGACAATTGAGGACAGCGACGTATTTGGCCTTACCTACATCTGATTAAAGGCTGCTTTTCTTCTTAAATACCGATGCCGGTTTTTACCTGATGGGGTGATATCCAACGTTGGTTAGGACCAGCTACATGAAAGTTAACCAATAGATCAGTTGCGCTTACTTGGGTCATGTTTCAAAGTCATAGAGCAGGGAAAAATAATGAGGATCAACGGAATTTTTCTTTTTCTTCTACGACTTCTAGATCCCGAGATAAATCGATTTAAAAAATACCGGTAAATCGTGAACTTTGACGTCACGGCATACGCTCCCGTACACGATGACGTCACATCAAATGTCTCGAGCAAAGCTCCCTCGCAGGCAACACATTAATGTGTTTGTGTGCATACGTTTCACTTAGCGGACGAAAAAAACAACTGCGTAAAGTCTGACGTCACACATCTTAGAACTCTTTCATTAGAACGGAAAAAAAAAAATGAATTCAAATGTCTCGAGCAAAGCTCCCTCGCAGGCAACACATTAATGTGTTTGTGCGCATACGTTTCTGCGCATTTCTTTCTGCTCCTCCGCAAGCGTGCTTGCATACTGGCGCTACCTAGCGAACGAAAAAAACAACTGCGTAAAGTTTGACGTCACACATCTTTGAACTCTTTCATTAGAACGGAAGATAAAAATTGAATTTTCAACCTTTTACAGTTATTTTTTTTCAGAGTTTTGACCTCAGATTTTACCCATTTGCAACTGCTCCATTATGTTACTATGATGTTTGCCACTGGGAAATGATCCGAACTTACCAAAACTTACCCAATGATGTTATTATGGCATTTTTAACCGGAAATAACCCGAAATTTGGGGCATTTGATTTATTTTGGGAGGAACGACTTGGCGGGGTCTTTTTTTTGCCACGAAGTGCTATTTTTTGGTGGGTTACTAGTATCTAGCTTGCTTGCTCGCTATACTGTGTAGTATAGCCACTGAGTATAGCTCGCTATCCTCAATTAGAAATCATTTTAATCATTATTCTAGGTATTTGCAGTGATATTATCAATTTTCTAGTCCTATGATTTATTCTAGTCTTTCTGTTTTCTCTTTTTGTTCCTTTACTGTACTTTTATTATTATTTTTTAATTCTCGTCTTTTAACAGACTCTTTCCAAAAACTCTGTCAATATTTTCCTAACTTTTTTTTTTTTTTGCTTTAACCAATTTCTTCATTTTTAACAATTATTTATACCTGTTCCAGCTAGGCCAGTTAAATATGTATTAGATAGGCTTCTTCTGGCTTTCATAGCCATTATAAATAGGTATAAAACTATAAATACAATGGGATATTTTAGTGATTTCGTCACAAGATGTCGTGCTGGGGTAAAAAGTTTGAGGTCAGAACAAATCAATTTTATCCTGATGGGATAGTGTTCGTTCTCGGAACGGCTGGCTTTCTCCTATCCTGTCTTCCTTCTCTCTTCGATTTCGGGACGATAAGACCATAGCAGTTACAATTCCCTCTGTCAAACCTCTTAAAAAAAAAAAGATTATTTATTTGGTGCATTGTCAATCTCAATATTGTTATATGTATAGAGGTCAATTACAGTTACAATTCAAAGTAAAAAAGAACATTAAGTAAAATGACGAAAAAGAGAGAGAGAAAAAGACAACAACACTATTATAAAAGATCAAAATTTAGAAGTACAAAGGTAAGTAATTGACCGAACGAAGTGAAGGTTTACGTTTTAACTCGATAGTTTTGCAATTGGTTTGGATTTTTGAATAAGCGAAGTAGATGAGAGAGAGAAAGAGAGAGAGAGAGAGAGAGAATGGTTTTGAGAACGTGCTAACGCCACTAGCTCATCAAATGGAAAACTAGAGTTACTTAAAAAAAAAAAAAAAATATGGTTTTGAGAACGTGCTAACGCCACTAGCTCATCAAATGGAAAACTAGAGTTACTTAAAAAAAAAAAAAAAATGTTACAGGCCATGGTCTTACATAGGATTAACAGGGAGGACACAAGAGAAGAGGATACAACTTGCCATTCCACATCACAACTTAAAAATAAATAATAATAATAATAGGAGTCTAAAAATATTCAAGTACCTAGCAATTAATTTCTCATTGTTCAACTATAGCGTCGTATTGAGCCCAGTACCCACCGGCAACATTAAATTTTCATCACTAAGCAGTTGTATTGACAGCAACCGTGGCTCTAGTCAATGGAAGTGTAACCTGATAAATTCCACACAGTGTATCCCGAGCCACTTTCAGTCGATCCTTATCTTTCCCATCCGACCAGTCTGTTTCCGACAACAGCTTGAGGGATAACTCGAGATCATCATCCGATATCATTCCACCTTCCTCCGTGAATTCCGAGGAAAACATCATGAGCGTTTCATACAGACGTAGTGAGGCGTACTTGCGAAGGAATGCAAATGAGTGAGTAAGATATAGAAGCAGACGAGTGAGTGCAGAGCGACGAGTAGAAGAGAACTGAAATGAGAACACATAAAGTCACATGTAGCTACTATGTAAGAGAACTGAAATGAGAACACATAAAGTAACATGTAGCTAGCTTTAACCAATTTCTTCATTTTTAACAATTATTTATACCTGTTCCAGCTAGGCCAGTTAAATATGTATTAGATAGGCAATAGGTACACATATAGGTATTTCTTCCCCGTTTATTTTTCGTTTTTGATAGTTAGGTTGTTGATTTGTAATAGATAGTAAAGGGAAACCGTTTATATTGTAAATAAATACTGTGGTAATAGGAAGTAAAAAACTTCAATGCCATTACTAATTGTCGGATCGAGCTCAAACTTGTACCAAAGACAACAATAACGATGTGGAAAAATAAAAGCCAAGTCAACAGTGAAACGCTTGAAAAAAAACAATATCAAATTTTTGTGTTTACCGGAATTTATTTATTTACCTACCTTTTTATCAACCATATTGAGTTTCACCCCATTAGCGGCAACGCCCGAAAAAGAACAAGCTGGGTCCGTCCCTCCGGGAATTTTTTAGCCCGTATTTTATTCGATCGTGGTTAAAGAATACCTATGTACCTACTTAATTTGTTTAATATTCAGTTTATTATTTTATTCTTGATTTGATTTTTTGATTTTACTTTTATGTAATGACTAGCTGAATTCCGTCGCTTCGCTCCGGAATCCCGCTAGTTCATCCCGAGGCATGGCCAAACTTGTGGAAAAGGCATGGCCGAACTTGTAGTTATCAAACTAAAAACATAAACGAAACTCAAATATTAGGCGAGCGAGGAAAAGTTTTCTATCCCGCAGTCTCTGCACTCTGTGTATTTCTTATGGAGATTTTAGCGATCAAAAATCGATCATATCTCAGGATCGGTTTAGATTTTCGCAAAATCCTTCCTTATTGCACACCTAGACCATAAAAGGAATAATCCTACCAAATTTCAGCTTTCTAGGTGTTGTGGTTATAGAGATAGAGCGATCAGTGTGTGAACTATGAAATGTGAAATGTGAACTGTGAAATGTGAATGAGTGAATGGATCTCGTTCTTATAACTTACTAGTTCATCCCGAGGCATGGCCAACCTTGTGGAAAAGGCATGGCCGAACTTGTAGTCATCAAACTAAAAACATAAACGAAACTCAAATATTAGGCGAGAGAGGAAAAGTTTTCTCTCCCGCAGTCTCTGCACTCTGCGTATTTCTTATGGGGAGATTTTAGCGATCAAAAATTGATCATATCTCAGGATCGGTTTAGATTTTCGCAAAATCCTTTCTTATTGCACACCTAGACCATAAAAGGAATAATCCTACCAAATTTCAGCTTTCTAGGTGTTGTGGTTATCGAGATAGAGCGATCAGTGTGTGAACTATGAAATGTGAAATGTGAAATGTGAATGAGTGAATGGATCTCGTTCTTATAACTTACTAGTTCATCCCGAGGCATGGCCAACCTTGTGGAAAAGGCATGGCCGAACTTGTAGTCATCAAACTAAAAACATAAACTCATGGTAAACTTGTGGAATAGGCATTCTCTTCTGTCTTCGTTATATACTATGTATTAGATAATTGACCAAAACTAAGATACTATACTATGTATACCGCAAACTAAATATGTTCATTAGGCGAGCGGAGGAAACAATTTTCCTTATTCAAGTGACAGCGCTTAGTCTTTTCTTCACCTTCACTTCTTGGTACTTTTCTTTCTCTTATGGAGTGATTTTAAGCGATACCAAAATATTGATCAATATCTCAGGATCGGTTAGATTCTTCGCAAAATCTTTCTTATTGCACACCTAGACCATAAAAGGGAATATTCCTAACCAAATTTCAGCTTTCCTAGGTGTTGTGGTTCTAGAGATAGAGCGATCAGTGGTGTGAACTGATGAATGTGAACTGTGAATGGATCTCGTTCTTATAATATAAAATTTAAAAATCCAAGACTAGAGCACGTTCTCGTTATTCCCAATATAAGTTAGTCATCCACCATTTATTGACCTGCTCTGCTAGTAACATACATGAGCGAAAAACCGGCTTAATCAACGACTGAAGTGTTATCTAAAACTTTCCGCATTGAGTTCATAGGTCGTCGCGACAAATTCCAAGATCAGAGCTCATTTGTGTGAAAAAATGTGAAAAAACATATTTCGCAAAACATTTTTTTGGTTTTTTGGCTTTATGGTTTTCTGGACAAAATTTGCACCACCATTTTCGTGATCCTGGTAAAAAGACCTTTAATTTGATATATAAGTCGACCAGGTTTGGATAAGTCCTTCTATGGGGACAGACTGACAGACAGACCGACACCGAAGCGAATACAATAGTCCGTCCACTATACCTTTTATTATTAGTAATAATAAAGGAAGGACGGACTAAAAATGAGTGGAAGGCTCTTGAAAAACGAGAAACTTGATACTAATGTGCTATCAAATTTCAGTGGAATTCAGTTTTCGTTTCTGATTCTTCTTTCTCTCCCTTTCTAATGAATTCCTCTCATAATACATCATGATGTAGGTAATGAAATTTGGTGGTTATCGGAGAAAGAAAATTTGGAAAAGAACGAGGGCTTGATTTCTTGTGGCAATGGCAACAATAAACAATGATAGAAAACAAGAGCAATTTATTGAGTGCAATTAAACGGCAAATTTATATGTAGGTATATGTAAATCAGTGTTAGTGTTAGACTAAGAATAATATATGCATGATGCATGCATAGAGGTAGGTATCAGGGCAGTATTTAGGGTCCAATTTTTGGACCCTCGGTTATGTTTGTTTTTTTGACTTTCCTTATCCTATAGGATTAGGAAGGAAAGTAATGTAATCGGGTCAAATTTTCGATGGTGAGTTTTTAGTGCCAACACACGTTTTGAGGTCCCTAGAGCCTAAATCCAAAGTTTCAGCCATTGGTCTGTGTGTGTGTCTGTCCGTCTGTCTGTGACACTCTGTGTGTCTGTCTGTAAACAAAATATCTCGAGAACGGTAAGAGCTAGAGACTTGAAATTCGGTATATAGATGTCAAATGTGACAAGGATGCGACACGAAACTTTTGGTTGAGATCGGTGCAACGCTTGGCGCTATTTTGACCGCTTTTTGGTGGTTTTCGGTGCAATTTAACAATATCTCGGGAACGGCAGAGACTTAAGCAGCCCTGACAAGCCACAGACAATAACACTGGCTCTTTTGAGGGTACCTGGATGGGACTATGGTCAAGTCCGTCTCAGGAAGTAGGGTACAACGACACGTATTCAGTATTCCTCCAGCTTCAACTGTCTAGATCTCATTTGTTTCTTGAGCTGCATCCTAAAAAGCTCCACACTC
>NW_007377546.1:0-6444 GCF_000475195.1 Diaphorina citri | reverse complement strand
GGAGATGTTTCACGAAAGTCCTGAACAAAATTCCTGATAGTGTGTCCTGAACAAAATTCCTGATAGTGTGACACGGGAATTGGATTCTTGAATCCTGAACTACAGATCTACAGAATTTCTGAATTCTGCCAATCTTTCACAAAATTCCTGAAGATAACTATATCAGCGGATCCTTGAGGGATCCCTCAAGATTTTCCACAGGATTCCTGTAGACATTTGAAAGGAATCACAGGAGAACAATGATTTCCAGGAGCGCCCTGTCGATGTCGTTTTCAAGACAAGATTGAAAAACATTGAGTGAGCTGAGATAAAAGCATTATAGGGGAATGATGAACTCTCTCCCCCTCCCCTTCCTGATTTCAAATTCAATCATATTATTATTCCCTGATAACAATTCAGACTTTTTTAACAAGCTGGGCCCGTCCCTCCGGGAATTATTTAGCCCCGTAGTTTATTCAATCAGTACCTATGTACCTACCTAATTTGTTTAATAATCAGTTTATTATTATTCTTGATTTGGTTTTTCGATTTTACTTTCATGTAATGATTTTAAATCAAGACTAGAGCCCGTTCTCCCTTTATTTCCAATATAATGTTTAAGTCACCCATCCATTTATTGGCCTTTCTCGGCGTAGCTTAACATAGGTGACGCTAAAACCGGTCTTAAATGATCGACTGAAGTGTTATCTGAAACTTTCTCGCTTTGAGTTCATAGGTCGTCGCGACAAATTTCAAGATCAGAGCTCATTTGTGTGAGAAAATGTGAAAAAATCCCCCAAAAACCAGTTTTTTTGGTTTTTTGGCTTTATGGTCCCCCGAAAACCACAAACAAAATTTGGACAAAATTTCTCTGGATAAAATTTGCACCACCATTTTCGTGTTCCTGGTAAAAAGACCTTTAATTTGATATATAGGTCGACTAGGTTTGGATAAGTCCCCCCCGAAAACCACAAACAAAATTTGGACAAAATTTCTCTGGATAAAATTTGCACCACCATTTTCGTGTTCCGTATGTAAGAGAACTGAAATGAGAACACATAAGCAGGGTGTCTACCAAAATGGAAAAGTAAAATTCCCTGACTTTTCCCGGTTTTCCAGTCCAATTTTTAAAAATTTCCAGTCTACTTTTCCAAGACTTTCCACCCTATTCCCACTGCGCCGCAGCCGATTTTTTTTTTCCAAGCAATGTTCTCAGGCCTGTTAAATTTCTTCAATCTTTTTTCATCCGACTATGGTAAGGTCTTGAGTCCTCCATTTGCACCATGAAATAACTGCGCCGCAGGCCAATTTTTTCAAGATAAATGACCTTTGACCAAGATAATGACCTCAAGACTCCTACAGCGGCTACAGCCATTTCTCTTTGATCTGGCTTAATAGGTATTTACTATAAGTGAACTGGCATTTTTTTTTATATAGAATATAATAAGAGCGCCGCAGGGGAAATTTTTGAACATTTAGGTCTAAAATTTTCAGAAATTCAGTATCATCGAAATCCTAATTTTCAGCTCCGCAGGAGAATTTTTTTAAAAAGCATGAACCTGAAATTTGTCATTATACATTCTACACATTCACATATTCTGGGGGGATGAAGGTTAACACAAAAAAGATGGAAATGAGCAGCGCCGCAGGCGAAATTTTTGAAAATTGTGAGCTCCAATTTATAGAAACCAGAATTAACGAAATTGAAATTTTTATGGTCACAGGCGAAAATTTTGGTCTCTAATTTTAAAAAACATAGTTATCAAAAACACAAAATTTGGCGCCGCAGGCGAATTTTTTGAAGATTTTGGTCTACAATAGTAAGAGAAGCAGACTTGTCAAAGGTGTAATCTTCAGGGCCGCAGGCGAAACTATTCAGTAAGTATGTAACCTGTAGCTTGCTATGTGTCAGTTTTTTAAGTAATTAAATACGTGTAAAAGACGAGTATAGTTATTCCCCCCAATACATTTCTATAGATCACAAAATGACAGCGCCGCAGGCGAAATTTTTTTCGAGAAAATTTTAGTAGCTCCTTCAAGGTTGCATACTTTTTTTTACTGACCAAAGTCTTTTTCTCGTTTTATAGGCTTTGAAATATTCCCAAAACTTATTCATGAAGAGACAAAATTTCAGCGCCGCAGGCGAAATTTTTGAGAGATATGTTGCCCCTTCATGGTTGCATACTTTTTTAATTGAAATCTTTCTTTGTCTTTTTTTAGGCTTTGAAAAATTCCCTGACTTTTTCGATTTTTGTGAAATTCCCTGACTTTTCCAGTCTCCATGAAATTCCCTGACTGTTCCCGGTTTTCCAGTCTGGTAGACACCCTGAGGTTGATCTATTTTTGCCTTAAGGTTGTTGGACAGTTTAATCCTGTTCTTAAAGTCATGCCCTTTCAGTTGGGAAAGAGTGTATTAAGGGTGGCATCACATCCATTACCGTTAAAGGAGGCATTTCTTTGTACCAATTTATTTCGGTAACCTCAGGACTGACTAATAAATATTGATCTTCAAATACCCATCTCTCATCTGCAGCATTTCAAACTAAAATTCTAACAGAAGGTGAAGAAAAAGTAAGTATTAGGTACATTATAATATTGATTTTGTTGGTGAAGCTGTAAAAAGATAATATGAAGGAACGCGAAAGAGGAAATGGTGGAATAAAGACATAATTTAGGTACATCAGAGGAAAAGAGAATTTTTTTTTCGAGAAAATTTAAGTAGCTCCTTCAAGGTTGCATAGGTACTTTTTTTTACTGACCAAAGTCTTTTTCTCGTTTTATAGGCTTTGAAATATTCCCAAAACTTTTTCATGAAGAGACAAAATTTCAGCGCCGCAGGCGAAATTTTTGAGAGATTATATGTTGCCCCTTCATGGTTGCATACTTTTTTAATTGAAATCTTTCTTTGTCTTTTTTTAGGCTTTGAAAAATTCCCTGACTTTTTTCGATTTTTGGCACTTTTTCGTAAAATTCCCTGACTTTTCCAGTCTCCATGAAATTCCCTGACTTTTCCCGGTTTTCCAGTCTGGTAGACACCCTGCTGACATAGGTAGGTATTAGAATTAGAAACTAGAACTAAAAAATAAAAAATTTCGTAGAGTTTCTTTGCATTTTTAAATAGAAGTTAAATAAGGTCTTTTCACCGAGAACAAGAGTAGAGAGGAAGACGTGTGGAGGGAAAGCTGAAACTACATAATTCTTGATTAAGTTGTGAAAGGTGTGCCATTTTCTTCGTGGCAAGCAGAGAAAAAAGGTTTTTCGTGTAAGTTTGCTCTCAACCAATCTAACACATCAAATTAAATGAAAAAGTGAGAACGGTAGAAAGGTATAAGACGGTCTCGGAATGGGGAATGGGTAGAGGTGCTTCAATATTTTATATCAGTAGATATAAAGATAAAATGAACATCACGGCTCAGGAGGATTTTTTTTCTTCTTCTGGCTTTCATAGCCATTATAAATAGGTATAAAACTATAAATACAATGGGATATTTTAGTGATTTCGTCACAAGAGATTTTTGAGAGATTATATGTTACCCCTTCATGGTTGCATACTTTTTTAATTGAAATCTTTGTCTTTTTTTTAGGCTTTGAAAAATTCCCTGACTTTTTCCGATTTTTGGCACTTTTTCGTGAAATTCCCTGATTTTCCAGTCCCCATGAAATTCCCTGACATTTCCCGGTTTTCCCGTCTGGTAGACACCCTGAATTACTCAAACATGTTCTGGTCCCCAACGAGTCATTCTGAGTACAGTAGTGATGATTACCTGTAAGAGTTGACAGTAGACTTCCACACCAGCTTTCAGCTTATTGATATTCTTGCAGCCATTCAGTTCCGCTTTTACCAGCTTGAAGATCTCCTGACAAAACTCAAAGTGGCTATCCTCGAGTACAGTATTGATCACGTAAGAGCTAAACAATTTGTCCAGGAATATGAGCATGGAAATGGTGACGTCATCATTGCCTGTATTCTTTCTGAATAGATGGAGAATAATGTCACAGATGTGAAGCAATTTGGAGCTTGGCTGAGACTTGAGAAATGATAGGAAGTGTTTTACCGAATATTTCACCTGAAAAAAATCACGATAGTTGATTTCTTTCAATATACAGGATGTATAAAAAAACGAGCCACTCGAAATATCTTGGGAATGGTTTTTTTTTTGAATTTCGAAAAACGCTGAAACACATGTATAACCGCCGTATGTATGAAAACTTATAAGCTTAGCTTAAGATGAAAAATCTTGCTTAAGTTAAACTTTTGCTCAAAATGGTATGTATGAAAATAAAATTTAACTCAAGTTTAACTTGAATAACAATATTTTGAAGTTAAACTTAAGATAGGGAATGAGCTACCTTGAACTCAGCTTGGAATCCTAGATAGGTACAAATTTACAAAAACAAAACAAAGTGAGAAAAGTTGAAAAAAAAAAAAGGTATGACGAATGGGGAAAGGAAAAAGTGAAGTAAAATATTTGATGCATATTTTTTGTAAAGAAGGAAGTAAAGAAGAAAAGTATTTTAAATGTGTAATTTTTTAGGTACCTATTTTAGGTAATAAGGGATCAATAAGTTTAAATAATAATAATAAAATTAATAAATGACTGAGACAGAAAAAAAAAAGAAAAAATCAGCCACCATGATCATGAAGTAATTTTATGGCATGAGAATTATGTAAGTATTGAGAAATTGCTATTCATTCGATTTTATTGTTAATAATATGAGTAATGATAGAATGATTGGTGAGTATAGATACTCTCATGATAGATTTTATTGTTAATAATATGAGTAATGATACTAATGATAGAATGATTGGTGAGTATAGATACTCTCATGATAGATTTTATTGTTAATAATATGAGTAATGATAGAATGATTGGTGAGTATAGATACTCTCATGATAGATTTTATTATTAATAATATGAGTAATGATAGGGTTGGCATCCCTGCTCTGGTGACGAGAAGTTGAAATTTTATTTGTGGTGATATTTTATTAAATTATTAAAGTTATTTTAAACAATTCACGTTCCTGAGTATTAAATTTGAAAATTTCGTTGTATCCTGAACCTGTGAAGCTCACGGGATAAGTAAAACTCATTATAGTTACGAAATTATAGACATTTCTATTTCGCTATACGCAAAGCCTATACAAACAACATAGGCATTCCATTGTGAAGCCAGGTACCCAAGTACCATACGTTATATTTATCGTATGGAGTGTATTTTTTATTTTTAAATTGGACAGTTGAACATACACATGCAACAATCTTAAAATAATAATAATATGCTGCCATGTCTTTTGAAACAATTAGAGGTCTACGAAAGAAAGATGATGAACATGAATGAAATTATAACAAAATGCGAGAAAAATCAACATGCTGGAAGAAAAGTTGCAAGAAAGCGAAGCAAAGAACAGTGTTTTGCAAACTATCATCGATCAAGATCAGGAGGCTTTAGAAGACATACAACAACGATCGCGGAACATGAATATTGTCATCAGAGGTATAAAAGAAGAGAAAACAGAAGATGTCGGAGATGTAGTCATGCATATAGGAAGACAATTAGGAATTGATAATCCTGAAAATGATGTCCAGATATGCTACCGTGTTCCCAGCAGAAACAAGGACTCCCCACGCCCCATTGTTGTGAAACTTTTGAATTCCAAGACGCGTGATATTTGGATCAAGAAATATAAATCAAAGGAACTATGGAAGAAGAAAATGTATATTACTGAGCATCTTACTCCATACAATCAAAATCTCTTCTATCATACTAGAAAGTTAGCAAAGGAGTCTGGATATAAATTTGCGTGGACAAAGGATGGGAAAATTTACCTGAAGGAAAATGAAGATTCAGGCGTGCTGAACATCAAGAATATGAATGACCATGATCCGATCATAATAATCAACACCAAGAGTTTGTTCTTAGGCCTTCTTAATGAATGAATAGCAATTTCTCAATACTTACATAATTCTCATGCCATAAAATTACTTCATGATCATGGTGGCTGATTTTTTCTTTTTTTTTCTGTCTCAGTCATTTATTAATTTTATTATTATTATTTAAACTTATTGATCCCTTATTACCTAAAATAGGTACCTAAAAATGATAACTAAGTTTTTTAATATTAGAGACCAAAATTTTCGTCTGTGGGCATAAAAATTTCGTTAATTCTGGTTTCTATAAATTGTAGCTCACAATTTTACTATCAAAAATTTCGCCTGCGGCGCTGCTCATTTCCCCCTTTTTTCTGTGGCCATAAAAATTTCAATTTCGTTAATTCTGGTTTCTATAAATTGTAGCTCACAATTATCAAAAATTTCGCCTCGCCTGCGGCGCTGCTCATTTCCCCCTTTTTTGTGTTAACCTTCATCCCCCCAGGATATGTGAATATGTAGACTGTATAATGACAAACTTCAGCTTCATGCTTTTTAAAAAAAATTCTCCTGCGGAGCTGAAGATTAGGATTTC
>NW_007377545.1:343220-343572 GCF_000475195.1 Diaphorina citri | reverse complement strand
CTTTTTGCAAACTACCTAACCCTCTTTTGTATACAGGGTGTTCAATTTCTATCCATCCCGATTATACTCGCTAGGTAGGTAGGTAGTTCATTGTATTTTTGTACAATTGTACAAGATTATTGTTACAATGTTGTTGCTTATTGTGACTTGTGTGACTTTTTGCAAACTACCTAACCCTCTTTTGTATACAGGGTGTTCAATTTCCATCCATCCCGATTATACTCGCTTAGGTAGTACATTGTATTTTTGTACAATTGTATAAGATTATTGTTACAATGTTGTTGCTTATTGTGACTTGTGTGACTTTTTCCAAACTACGTAACCCTCTTTTGTATACAGGGTGTTCAATTTC
>NW_007377545.1:327509-340990 GCF_000475195.1 Diaphorina citri | reverse complement strand
ACTTGAGAAAGAAGAAACCTGACAAAAAAAATCTCTTAATAGAAGTTTATGTAGCAAAAAAATATTTGAAAGATACGGGACACACGGTATAAAATAAACACCCTGTATGGTAACTCTCATCTCTAGGATTTTCATACAAAAGTCTTCGCAAGCATGAAAATATTTCCCATTGAGAAAAGCTCTCTACAATACAATAGAAGCATTGATTGCAAAGTGTAAGGAAGTCACCAGTGTATAATATAGGTTATACCGGTGTACAACATAGGTTATGGCGGATAGGGGATGAAAACATCCCTTGTTTGGAGCCAACACGCCAGGAAAAATAAACAAGACCGAATAGCGGCCGAACCGTACGTTTCTTGAGGGTCGACCCTAGGAGACTTTTGATCTACATTTTATAAGGAACCTTTCTGAAAAGTTTGCGCGTGAACTTTTTCGAGCTTTTTCAAAAGTTCCGCCCTGGATAACGACGGAGCTGTACGTTTCTCGAGCTTCGACCTGAAGAGACTTTTGATCTACATTTTATAAGAAACGTCTCTGCAAAGTTTGAGGAAGGCAAATTGTCTCTTGGCGTTTTGCAGAACGGCCATGTTGATTGCTCCCAGGAATAACACCCTACTAGTTTTCTAGTGTTATCTGCGAGGTTTACACCCATCTTCTTTCCTTTTCTCTCTTTCCCTCTGCTTGTTTCTCCCTCTTTCTCTCTCTCTCCTTTCTCTCTCTCTCACTCACTCACTCACACCTTTCTTCCTCTGTCTTGTTATTCCTCCCTCTCCCTTTCTCACCATCTCTCTCCTTCTTCTCTCTTCCTCCTTCCTTTACTCGTGATTTTTGCTCCAGGAAATTCTCTTTCTCTCTCCTTTAGTCATTTTGGATTACCTCCATTTCTCTCTCTTCTCATTTCCTCTTGGAGAAAAAGAGAGAGATGGGGATAGAATTTCCTGAAGCAAAAAGCATGAGAAAAGGAGATCGAGGAGAAAAGGTGAGAGAGAGAGAGAGAGAGAGAGAGAGAGAGAGAGAGAGAGAGAGAGAGAAAGGAAGAAAATTTACTGAGCGAAATAAATCTTTTGCCAAAAAATAAATAAAGAAAAATGGAAAATGCTCAGCAAGGGAAAAGAAATGTTGGTAGGAGAGAGAGAGAGAAACAATGAAAGAGAGAGAGAGAGAGAGAAGAATGAGGAATGAAGGAAAAGATAGAGAGAGCGGGAGAAAGAAAGACAAGGATGGGAAAAGAAAAAGAGATGAAAATAACTGGATTACTGGAATAGAAAATAAGGGAGTCTTAAGCAGCAAGATGGAGAAGAGGGAATGGAAGAAGAGAGCGGGAGAGAGAAGGAAAAAAAGGGATAAAGGAAGAGGGAGTGAGGAGAAGAAGAGAAAGAGTGATATAGGAAACGAATATAGTCTCTTTCTCCCTTTCCCTCCCTCTCTCTTTCCCCCTCTCCCTCTCTCTTTCTCCTTCTCCCTCTCTCTTTCTCCCTCTCCCTCCCTCTCTTTTTCTCCCTCCCCCTCCCTCTCTTTCTCTCTCTCCCTCCCTCTCTCTTTCTCCCTCTCTCTCTTTCTTCCTCCCCTCCCTCTCTCTTTATCCCTCTCCCTCTTTCTCCCTCTCCCTCCCTCTCTCTTTCTCCCTCTCCCTACCTCTCTCTCTCTCTCTCTCTCTCTCTTTCTCCCTCTCTCTCTCTTTCTCCCTCTTTCTCCCTCTCTTTCTCCCTCTCTTTCTCCCTCTCAAGGATGGGAAAAGAAAAAGAGATGAAAATAACTGGATTACTGGAATAGAAAATAAGGGAGTCTTAAGCAGCAAGATGGAGAAGAGGGGATGGAAGAAGAGAGCGGGAGAGAGAAGGAAAAAGAGGATAAAGGAAGAGGGAGTGAGGAGGAGAAGAAGAGAAAGGGTGATATAGGAAACGAATATAGTCTCTCTCTCCCTCTCTCTTTTTCCCTCTCCCTCCCTCTCTTTCCCCCCTTCTTCTCTCTTTCTCCTTCCCCCTCCCTCTCTCTTTCTCCTTCTCCCTCCCTCTCTCTTTCTTTCTCCCTCTCTCTCCCTCTCCTTCCTAAAATACTGCCTATGTTTGAGTGGAAGAGCTCCTTTTGGAGAATCCTGCCGAAATAAAGCAAGAATAAAAAAGTAAGAGGGAAAGTCTGAAAAGGGACGGGACGAAGGGAAAAGGGATAAATCCCTGTTTGTTTAGACGAAAAAGAAAAGGGAAAAGGGGAAAAATACTGCCTCGAAGAAAAAAAAAATCCCAACAGAGATTTGGCACAAAAGCTCAGCCAAGGGATCAACATCAAAGATAAGTACAGAATATAAAGTGATAGGGATATACCAGACAATGCGACCTGTCACAAACGATGAAAATGTGACAGGTCGAAGCAGAAATTTAAAGAGGATTAGTGAGGTCAAAATAGAGGACTTACCTTACTCCCATCATTTTCAGTACTTTTGATAGAGGGAACTGTGCTTTTCACTTTCCTTATCCTATAGGAAGGAAAGTAATGTAATCGGGTCAAATTTTCGAGAGTCAGTTTTTAGTGCCAAAACACGTTTTGAGGTCCCCAGTCTCTGTGTGTGTCTGTCTGTCTGTAAACAAAATATCTCCAGAACGGTAAGAGCTAGAGACTTGAAAATCGACATGTAGCTGTCATATGTGACAAGAATACGACACGAAAGATGCAACGCCTGCATAGGCGGCGATAGGGGGGGGCTTGGGGGGCGTAAGACCCCCCAAAGTTATCAGGGCCTCTTACACTAGATAAAAGTTGGATTCAGAATAATAATCCAAAACACCATTTTTTTACTATCCTTATCCTTATGGAAAGAAAGTGATGTAATCCGGGTCAAATTTTTCGATGCGTCAAGTTTTTGATGCCAAAACACCGTTTTGAGGTCCCTAGAGCCTAAATCCAAGTTGTCAGCCATTGGTCCGTGTGTGTATCTGTGTGTGTCTGTCTGTTAAACAAAATTATCTTCGAGAACGGTAAGAGCTAGAGAGTTGAAATTTGGTATGTAGCTGTCAAATGTGACAAGGATGCGACACGAAGCTTTTGGTTAAGATCGGTGCATTGGTTGGCGGCATTTTACCGCTTTTTGGCGGTTTTCGGTCTAGTTTAACAATATCTCGGGAACGGTATGAGCTAGACTTGAAATTTGGTATGTAGTTCACAATGTGACAAGGATGCAACAGAAAACGTTTAGTTAAGATAGGTGCTGCGCTTGGCGGTATTTTGACCGCTTTTGGACGGATTTCGACCGTTTTTTGGCGGTTTTCAGCTATACCGACCAAACGGTTAGAGATATGGTAAAAGTTAGGGTAAAATAATACTCAAATAAGCATCATTCAATAGGATAAGGAAAGTCGTGTGATGTTCACACCAGATTTTCATGCCCCCCCCCAAAAATTCAAGCCCCCCCAAAAATTTAGTCAAGAACCGCCTATGAACGCCTGGAGGCATTTTACAGCTTTTTGGCGGTTTTCGGTGTAATTTAACAATATCTTGGGAACGGTATGAGTTAGAGACTTGAAATTTTGTATGTAGTTCACAAATGGGACAAGGATGCAACACGAAAAGTTTGGTTGAGATAGTTGCTGCACGCGGCGGTATTTTGACCGCTTTGGGACAGATTTCAAACCGTTTTTTGGCGGTTTTCAGCTATACCGACTAAAAGGTTAGAGATATTGTAAAAGTTAGGGTAAAAAGCATCATTCAATAGGATAAGGAAAGTCATGTGATGTTCACACCAGATATTTTTTTTTTTACGGCGAATCAAATGGTACAATTTTTACAACTATGTATAAGATTATTGTTACAATGTTGTTGCTTATTGTGACTTGTGTGACTTTTTGCAAACTACGTGGTACAATTTTTACAACTATTCGATTTGCAATTGAGAAGTTACGGGTTCGATACTTCCCTGTATCAATGAATTTTACTATTTTTACTGTCTTTTTGTAAACTTTTTTTATAAATAGGCATTGAAATAGAGTGAATGCAACTTATAACGGAGGTCATATTGTCCCGAAATCCCAACTTTGGATTTGAGTTGAAATTTCATGTCATCATTTCATGTCATTCCATCAAACAGAATTCTTAATCAAATCAATGTGTACCCTGTACCTATACGATATACCACTATACGGGCTGGAGTTCGAAAAGTCAAACTTTTTTTTCTAACCTTTTGAAAAATTTGCAACTCTCCCTCTTTCCTTCTCTTTTTTTCCTTCCTTCTCTCCCTTGCTTTCTCTTTTTCCCTCTTTCCCTCACCTCCTATCGCTCTCTCCTCTCTTTCCTTCTCCTCTCCTCTAAACCACTTTCTCAGCTAGATTTATTCCAATTCCAACTAAAAGTTTCGCCTCAACTAAAAAAAACTGTTGTTCAAAGAGCTATAGCTGTGGAGTAGCAATAACTTTTATCTACTTTCCTCTCTCCTCTATTTCCCTCCCTGTATTTCCCCCTTACTCCTTCCCCTTTTTATCTCGCTTCTTTCTCCTCCCTCTCTTTCTCCCTCTCTCCCTCTCTTTCTCTTTCTCTCTCCCTCTCTTTCTCTTTTTCTTTCTCCCTCTCTCTCTCTCCCTCTCTTTCTTTCTCCCTCTCTTTCTTTCTCCCTCTTTCTTTTTCCCTCTCTCCCTCTCTCCCTCTCTTTCTTTCTCCCTCTCTTTCTCCCTCCCTCTCTCTTTCTCTCTCCCTCTCTCTTTCTCTCTCCCTCTCTTTCTCTTTCTCCCTCTCTTTCTCTCTTTCTTTCTCCCTCTCTTTCTCCCTCTCTCTTTCTTTCTCCCTCTCTATCTCTTTCTCTCTCTCCCTCTCTTCCTTCCTTCACCATTTCCTTCTATCCCACTTCTTCCCCCTCTCTATTTCTCTTTCCCTTTCCTCTCCTTCTCTTCCTCCTCTTTCTCTCATTTATGTTAATGTATCTCTTTCTATAGGTACCTCTCTCCGTGCTTCTTTCTCTCTCCCATCTCTTCTCACTCTTTCTCCTAATTTCTCCCTCTCTCTCTCTCTCTCTCTCTCCTATTGAAAATATTGCATCGGAAAGTCAATAGGTTTTTCGAATATGAACAATAACAATGTGAAATTTTCAAAGTAGGGGAAAGGGGGGTAAAGTGAGACACTCGACGACCTTTGTGAAATATTAAAAATAGGGGTCAGAGGGGTAAAGTGAGACACTTGACGACCTTTGCCAAATATTAAAAGTAGCGGAGATAGGGGTAAAGTGATACACTTGACGACCTATTTGTGGAATATTGAAAGTAGCCGAGATAAGGGTAAACTGAGACACTCTTTGAGCGCAATTTTTCCCACTACCTTACTTGTTTTCCCTTATTACCCAATCAATTGTTGTGGGGAAAAAAAAGTCTACAGGTACAAAAGTCTTTAGAACCATGAAAATGTTTTCCAATTTTTCCTATTGCAGTACTTATATTTTTCTATTGAATCAATAGTTTTACTTGAGAAATAAGAAACCTGACAAAAAAAAGAGAAATCTCTTAGAAGTTTATGCAGCAAAAAAATATTTGAAATATACGGGACACACGGTATAAAATAAACACCCTGTATGGTAACTCTCATCTCTAGGATTTTCATACAAAAGTCTTCGCAAGCATGAAAATATTTCCCATTGAGAAAAGCTCTCTACAATACAATAGAAGCATTGATTGCAAAGTGTAAGGAAGTCACCAGTGTATAATATAGGTTATACCGGTGTACAACATAGGTTATGGCGGATAGGGGATGAAAACATCCCTTGTTTGGAGCCAACACGCCAGGAAAAATAAACAAGACCGAATAGCGGCCGAACCGTACGTTTCTTGAGGGTCGACCCTAGGAGACTTTTGATCTACATTTTATAAGGAACCTTTCTGAAAAGTTTGCGCGTGAACTTTTTCGAGCTTTTTCAAAAGTTCCGCCCTGGATAACGACGGAGCTGTACGTTTCTCGAGCTTCGACCTGAAGAGACTTTTGATCTACATTTTATAAGAAACGTCTCTGCAAAGTTTGAGGAAGGCAAATTGTCTCTTGGCGTTTTGCAGAACGGCCATGTTGATTGCTCCCAGGAATAACACCCTACTAGTTTTCTAGTGTTATCTGCGAGGTTTACACCCATCTTCTTTCCTTTTCTCTCTTTCCCTCTGCTTGTTTCTCCCTCTTTCTCTCTCTCTCCTTTCTCTCTCTCTCACTCACTCACTCACACCTTTCTTCCTCTGTCTTGTTATTCCTCCCTCTCCCTTTCTCACCATCTCTCTCCTTCTTCTCTCTTCCTCCTTCCTTGACTCGTGATTTTTGCTCCAGGAAATTCTCTCTCTCTCTCTCTCTCCTTCAGTCATTTTGGATTACCTCCATTTCTCTCTCTTCTCATTTCCTCTTGGAGAAAAAGAGAGAGATGGGGATAGAATTTCCTGAAGCAAAAAGCATGAGAAAAGGAGATCGAGGAGAATTTTTTTTTTTTTTTTTTTTTTTTTTTTTTTTTTTTTTGCTTCATTTTATGTAGCAGTGTTCTCACTTACGTGGGCTCTTCCACCCAACCACTGATTTTTTCTTTCTACGAGGCCTTTTTCCCCTCCTTCTACTTCCTCCCTCTTCTTCTTCCTCTCCTCCTTCTTCTTCCTCTCCTCCTTCTTTTTCTCCTGCTCTTCCTTATTCTTTTACTTCTTCTTCCCTCCTCCTTCTCCTTCTTCTTCCTCTCCTCCTTCTACTTCCTCCCTTCTCTCTCTCTCTCTCTCTCTCCTCCTTCAGCTTCTTCCCCCCTCTCTCTCTCCTCCCTCTTCTTCTTCCTCTCCTCCTTCTTATACTTCTACTTCTAATCCTCTCTCCTCTTTCTCCTTCTTCTTCCTCTCGTCCTTCTGCTTCTTATCCTCTCTCTCCGTCTTCTTATTCTTCCTCTTCCCCTACTGCTCCTTCTTGTTCCCTTTTTCTTCGTTTTTCATATCCTATCATATAGGTATTTTCATTTTTCTTCTTCTCCTCTCCGTTCTGATCCTTCTTCTACTCCTCTTTATTCTCCTCCTCCTTCTCCTCCTCCTCCCCCTCTCCCTCCCCCTCCTCTTCCTCCTCCTTCTCCTCCTCCTCCTCCTCTTTTTCCCTCCATATTTCTTTTGTTTTTTAGTTTTCACATCATATATTTTCATTTTTCTTTTCTTCTTTTTTCAAGCAGAGAATATATTTTTTTGTCTGTCACGATGTCTCGCTTTTCGGTCTCCCTTTGGTGCATTATTTATTTTGTTTTAAACGATGCGGACGCACGCAAGGGCATTTAAGGCAGGGGGTAATAGAAAGTAAAATTTACGAGTAGGTAGGCAGATAGGTGGGTGGGTAGGTAGGTAGGTATTTAGGTATAAGACTATAAGGCAAGAAGTTAGCGACAGAGGTAAATAATCGATAAAGTTTAAGTTTTTTGCGAAGTGAGATTTAGGTTTTATCATTTTCACTTTCTTCTCCTTAGAGGTTTGATAGAGGGAACTGTAACTGCTGAGGTCTTATCGTCCTGAAAGGGAAGAGAGAAGACAGGATAGGAGGAAGCCAGCCGTTCCGAGAACGAACATTATTTGTTTAGGATAAATTTTGCCCCGGGCGGGAATTGAACGCGCGACCTAGCGTTTACAAGGCAGACGCGCTACCATCGAAGATTAACTTAACTATTAGGCTGGCAGTTTGACATTTCTAACTGTTTATTTTCTAGGATAAGAACTTTCGTACAGTTTGTTCGATTTTATCATCTTAATAATGAAATGTGTAAGGAAGTCACCAGTGTATAATATAGGTTATACCGGTGTACAACATAGGTTATGGCGGATAGGGGATGAAAACATCCCTTGTTTCGAACCAACACGCCAGGAAAAATAAACAAGACCGAATAGCGGCCGAACCGTACGTTTCTCGAGGGTCGACCCCTAGGAGACTTTTGATCTAGATTTTATAAGGAACCTTTCTGAAAAGTTTGCGCGTGAACATTTTCGAGCTTTTTCAAAAGTTCCGCCCTGAATAACGACGGAGCTGTACATTTCTCGAGCTTCGACCTGAAGAGACTTTTGATCTACATTTTATAAGGAACGACGTCTCTGCAAAGTTTGAGGAAGGCAAATTGTCTCTTGTCCTCCTCCTTCTCCTTCCTCTCCCCCTTCTGCTTCTACTTCCTCTCCTCCTTCTGCTTCTACTTCCTCTCCTCCTCCTCCTTCTCCTCCTCCTCCTTCTCCTCCTCCTTCTCCTTCTCCTTCTCCTCCTCCTCCTCCTTCTCCTTCTCCTTCTCCTCCTCCTCCTCCTCCTCCTCCTCCTTCTCCTTCCTCTCCCCCTTCTGCTTCTACTTCCTCTCCTCCTTCTGCTTCTCCTTCCTCTCCCCCTTCTGCTTCTACTTCCTCTCCTCCTTCTGCTTCTACTTCCTCTCCTCCTCTTCCTCCTCCCCCTCCTCTTTTTCCCTCCATATTTCTTTTTTTTTAGTTTTCCCATCATATATTTTCAGTTTTCTTTTCGTTTTTTCAAGCAGAGAATATATTTTTTGTCTGCCACGATGTCTCGCTTTTCAGTCTCCGTTTGGTGCATTATTTATTTTGTTTTCAACGATGCGGACGCACGCAAGGGCATTTAAGGCAGGGGGTAATAGAAAGTAAAATTTACGAGTAACTGCCTATGTTTGAGTGGAAGAGCTCCTTTTGGAGAATCCTGCCGAAATAAAGCAAGAATAAAAAAGTAAGAGGGAAAGTCTGAAAAGGGACGGGACGAAGGGAAAAGGGATAAATCCCTGCCTCTTTAGATAGAAAAGGGCAGGGAAAATGGGAGAAAATACTTGAAAAAAAATCCCAGGGTCAGACAGAGATTTGGCACAAAAGCTTAGCTAAGGGATAACATCAAAGATAAGTACAAAATAGAAAGTGATAGAGATATACTCGTATACCAGACAATGCGACCTGTCACAAACGATGATAATGTGATGTGACAGGTCGAACGCTTGGCGGCATTTTACAGCTTTTTGGCGGTTTTCGGTGTAATTTAATATCTCGGGAACGGTATGAGTTAGAGACTTGAAATTTGGTGTATGTATAGTTCACAAATGGGACAAGGATGCAACACGAAAAGTTTGGTTGAGATAGTTGCTGAACTTGGCGGTATTCTGACCGCTTTTGGACAGATTTCGACCGTTTTTTGGCGGTTTTCAGCTATACCGACTAAACGGTTAGAGGTATTTTAAAAGTTAGGGTAAAAAGCATCATTCAATAGGATAAGGAAAGTCGTGTGATGTTCACCCCAGATATATTTTTTTTTTTTTTCCACGCCGAATCAAATGGTACAATTTTTACAACTATTCGATTTGCAATTGAGAAGTTACGGGTTCGATACTTCCCTGTATCAATGAATTTTACTATTTTTACTTTCTTTTTGTTAACTTTTTTATAAATAAGCATTGGAATAGAGTGAATGCAACTTATAACGGAGGTCATATTGTCCCGAAATCCCAACTTTGGATTTGAGTTAAAATTTTCATGTCATCATTTCATGTCATTCCATCAAACAGAATTCTTAATCAAATCAATGTGTACCCTGTACCTATACGATATACCACTATATGGGTTGGAGTTCGAAAAGTCAAACTTTTTTTTTCTAACCTTTTGAAAAATTTGCAACTTTTCGAAAATTTTGCGAAACTTTTTCACCCCTCTCCCCCTCCTCTTCTTCTTCCCTCTTACACCTACATATACCACTATACCTTCAGATAACTTCTAAAACTAAAATATACATAAGTACATACGAGACGAGACAAGAGAGAGAGAGAGATACCAACCCACAAAGACATATTCTCCCTCCCATATCCCATCTCTCTCTCTCTCTCCTTCCCTCTTTCTTTCTTTTCTCTCCCTCTTTCCTTCTCTTTTTTTCCTTCCTTCTCTCCCTTGCTTTCTCTTTTCCCTCTTTCCCTCACCTTCCATCGCTCTCTCCTCTCTTTCCTTCTCCTCTTTCTCACTTTCTCTCTCTCTCTCTCTCCGTCTCCCTCCCTCTCTCCTCTAAATCACTTTCCCAGCTAGATTTATTCCAATTCCAACTAAAAGTTTCGCCTCAACTAAAAAAAAAAAAAACTGTTGTTCAAAGAGCTATAGCTGTGGAGTAGCAATAACTTTTATCTACTTTCCTCTCTCCTCTATTCCCCTCCCTGTATTTCCCCCTTACTCCTTCCCCTTTTTATCTCGCTTCTTTCTCCCTATCTCTTTCTCTCTCACTTTCTCTCTCTCTTTCTCCCTCTCTCTCTCCCTCTCTCTCTCTCTCCCTCTCTTTCTCTCTCTCTTTCTCCCTCACTCTTTTTCTCTCTCTCTCTCCCTCTCTCCCTCTCTCTTTCTCCCTCCCTTTCTCCCTCTCTCTCTCCCTCCCCCTCTCTTCCTTCACCATTTCCTTCCATCCCACTCCTCCCTCTCTATTTCTCTTTCCCTTTCCTCTCCTTCTCTTCCTCCTCTTTCTCTCATTTATGTTTCTAGGTACCTCTTGCTGTGCTCCTTTCTCCCTCCCATATTTTCTCTCCCTCTTACTCTCTCCCAATTTCTACCTCCTCCTACACACTATATCTCCCTCTCTTTTCCTTCTCCCTCTCTTTTGTACG
Organism: Diaphorina citri; assembly: GCF_000475195.1. Taxonomy (NCBI): domain Eukaryota; kingdom Metazoa; phylum Arthropoda; class Insecta; order Hemiptera; family Psyllidae; genus Diaphorina; species Diaphorina citri. Next base: position 330,420 of record NW_007377545.1, on the reverse strand, counting down.
TAAATTGGGTAGGAAAATTTTAATAGGGCAAAAAAGTGAAGCTATAATATATGTTCATATGAGATGATATGACGAAGGGAACAAGCTGGGCCCGTCCCTCCGGGAATTTTTTAGCCCGTAGTTTATTCGATCGTGGTTGAAGAAAATCAGTACCTACTTACCTAATTTATTTAATATTCAGTTTATTATTATTATTATTGATTTGATTTTCCATTTTACTTTCATGTAATGATTTAAAATCAAGATTAGAGCCCGTTCTCCCTTCATTGCTTTTAATGTTTCCTAATAACTACCAATATAGTAATGAAGTCACCCATCCATTTTTTGACCTTGCTTGGCGTAGCTTAACATAGGTGACGCTAAAACCGGTCTTAAATGATCGACTGAAGTGTTATCTAAATTTTTCTCGCTTTGAGTTCATAAGTCGTCGCGACAAATTTCAAGATCAGAGCTCATCTGTGTGAAAAAATGTGAAAAAAATCCCCAAAAACCAGTTTTTTTGGTTTTGTGGCTTTATGGTTCTCTGGACAATATTTGCACCACCATTTTCGTGTTCCTGGTAAAAAGACCTTTAATTTGATAGGTCGACCAGGTTTTGATAAGTCCTTCTATGGGGACAGACAGACTGACAGACACCGAAGCGAATATAATAGCCCGTCCACTATACCTTTTTTTTATTACTATCGTAATAATAAAGGAACTTTGAGTTCATAGGTCGTCGCGACAAATTTCAAGATCAGAGCTCATTTGTGTGAGAAAATGTGAAAAAAATCCCCCAAAAACTAGTTATTTTTTTTTTTTGGCTCTATGGTTCTCTGGACAATATTTGCACCACCATTTTCGTGTTCCTGGTAAAAAGACCTTTAATTTGATATATAGGTCGACCAGGTTTTGATAAGTCCTTCTATGGGGACAGACACACAGACAGACTGACAGACACCGAAGCGAATACAATAGCCCGTCCACTATACCTTTTTTTATTACTATCGTAATAATAAAGAAGGGACGGGCTAAAAAGGGAAAGAAAGGAAAAGAAATGGAAGAGAGCGAAGGAAAAGGGAGGGAGAAAGAAGAAAGATTATACTCTTCTAGTAGGAGGGAAAATAGTAAAATAGAAGAGAAAGAGAGAGAAGAAGGGGGTTAATAGGAAAGAGAGAAAAAAGAGAACAGTGTATAAACGAAAATTTCAAAATAGAAGAGAAAGAAAGAGAAGAAAAGGGGGATAAAAGGGAATTGAGGAAATAAAGGGAGAAAAGAAGTGGTGGAAAAGAGGAGGGACAAAGGGAGAGGGATTTTTAAGCTCAGAGAGAAAGTTGTGTGTCCCGGAATTAAAATTCCCAGGTAGAAAATAAATTACCTCCCCTCCTTCCTCTTCTTTCTCCCTTCCTTCCCCCTCCTTCCTTTCTTTTCTCCCTTACCTTTCCTCCCCTCTTCTTCATCCATCAGTTTCCTCTATCTCTCTCTCTCTCCCTTGTTAAACTGTAATCTCGCTCGCTTCAGTTTTCTGTACCTCGTTTCCAAGTTCTATATCTCTCTCCCTCTCTCTCTCTCTCTCTCTCTCTCTCTTTCTCCTCCTCCTCCTCCTCCTCCTCTTCCCTCCATCTCTTTACCCTCAGTTTCCTCTTTCATTCTCTCCCTCCCTCTCAATCTCCTATATTTCTCTCGCCCTCTCTTTCTCCCACATTCTCTTTCTCTCAATCTCGTAAGTTTTATACTCTTTCTTTTCCCTTCTCCTCCTCTCTCTCTCTTTCTCTCTCTCTTCCTCCCTCCCTCCGTCCCTCCCTTTCTTTTTCTACCTCGTTTAATTTCTCTCCCCCATTATCTTTCTCTCCTTTCCTCTCACCTTCTCTCTCAGTCTCGTTAATTTCCTTTTTTTCCTTTCTCCTTTTTTTTCCTTTCTCCCTCCCTCTCTCTTTCCTTTCTGATTTTTCCCTCTCTCTCTCTCCCTCCCTCCCTCCCTCCTTTTAGCTTTCTCTTCTAATACGTTCGACCTTTCAATTTCCGCCGGGACTTTTTGACATCAGGAGGGAGAAATGTAAAGAGGGGGAGGGAATAATGGAAGAGAAAAGGGAGGAGGAGGAGGAGAAATGAAATATTGAGAAGAGGAAGGAAGATTTCAGAAAAAGGTACTTGAAAATCTTTGCTAATTAAAGTCGTTCTTAAGAATTTAAGTGTGTTTAAGCTATCACAGGCTTATGTAGGTAGGTATTTACTAGAAAGGTTGGGATTTTTGTAAAATAAAAAAATTTTAATCATCTTTTTTTTAAGTAGGTCTGTAGTAGTTTCTTTATTTTTTTTATTATTATTTATTTATTTATTTTAAATCAGGCTAAGTTTAAAGTTTAATACAATTTACTATTTTTATTAGGGATATTACCTGCATCACAGCATTAAACCATTGTTAGTTTAACACTGTTTCCTTACTTTTTGCTTTCCCCCAGGGATTTTACTTTTTATTTTTGTACCCATTACTTTTTTACAATTTGCTTTTTTTACAATTTACCCACCTAGGTTTACGTTTATTACAAAACTTTTTTTTTTTTTTTTTTTAAATTGTACAAACTTTTTCTCGTTTCCAGATTTTTTTATTACTTTTTTTTCACCTCACATCTCTCTGGCTCTCTCTCTCTTCTCTGCTCTCTCTCTCCTCCCTCCATCCCTTCTTTTTTCTTTCTCGCTCTCTCCTCCTTCATCTCTCCATCTCAACCTCCATCTTCTCTTTTCTCTTCTCTCTCTCTCTTTCAATCTAACCCTCCATCGTCACCTCCATCCCAATGTCCTGATCTCTCTCTCCCTCTTCATCTCTCTAATTCTCAACACCATCCATACCTCTCTATCTCTCTCCTTCTCTCTTCTTTCTTCTCTCTCTCCTCTCTCTCTCTTCTCTCTCTCTCTCTCTCCTCCTTTTTTT